>NC_060119.1:332107420-332410450 GCF_021461395.2 Schistocerca americana | reverse complement strand
CAAAAAAATTGGCGGGAAATTGAAATTTGCTTGGGACTTTTTTTTGTCCACTCACGTGATCAGAATTAGTGGGAGAGGTTAAGTCCATCCTTGAGCTGTTGTTGTGGAAGCATCATGATATGTTCGATCAGTGACATGAATGTGAATGGCTCTGAGCACTATGGGACTTAACAGCTATGGTCATCAGTCCCCTAGAACTTAGAACTACTTAAACCTAACTAACCTAAGGACATCACACAGCACCAAGGCAGAGAAAATCCCTGACCCCGCCGGGAATCGAACCCGGGAACCCGGGCGCGGGAAGCGAGAACGCTACCTCACGACCACGAGCTGCGGACATGAATGTGAAGGAAAGAACTGCTTTCAGTAGCTGAATTACATGTATGCATTCAAGGGATGACTGTAACCACAGTTCACTACACACAGTCGATGGAAGACTGTGATAATGGAAGAGTATAGTAGAAAGAAGCAGAAGAACTCAGATCTGCAGATTGTGAGTGACAACGCCGAGCGATGGAGTCAAGATGCATGTCGAAACCGACACACGCTCATGCCCATACGCAGACTGCTGAGATATTCCACGTGAAGCATTCGCTCTTCCAAAATGGAAGAGGCGGTCAGTTGATGCTAATTCGCTTCCGTGGAAGCATATTCTTATAAGTGATGTATACCACTGAAGAGCTTGAACTGCTCATCCCCATCCATTTCCCCCTCCACCAACCCATCCTCTCATCCCATCATTACTCGCTCACCATCCTCGTTGCTGTGCGGACTGTGTTCTGTTGAAAAACTGTTGGTGTCTGGCCGAGAGGAGTTTAATAGCCATGTTGCCTGTAAGCATATAGCCGAGGATGGCACCCATAGCCTCCTACACGCAGAATGCAAAGGAGTTGTATTAGATGGATGCCTGAAGAAGAAGAGGAATACTGCCAAGCAGATAATGGTTATGCAGCCGAATGGTATCAAGATGCATTCTGCAAGTCAGGCAGACCGATGCTGTTGTTGTAACGGCTTGTAACCTCCCCCTCACTTATCGACCTTAATGACAGTGAAAAAATTAAACCACGTGTACCTAATGGAAATTTGGGAAAGCAATCGTCACCGAAGTTAATCTGTCGGTAAAGAGGGAGGAAAGGGTTGCATCTAAATGAAAGGAAAAATGCAAATGAAACTGGTGGAAATTAATTTTGAAAAGGGGTAAAGTTAATAAAGAAAGTAAATGTGCGGCCGTTACGTTAACAATTAACTAGCGGTAATTAGACATTTGAGATTTGGGGGAAATTACGGTCGCCAGTCCTAAGGACAATTACTATAGTAACTGAAAAAGAAAGGTTATTACACATATAATTAGCACTAGAAGCGTGGCAACTGAAGGTTGACACGTGTAGTGTGAAAACTGAAAGTTTGTCAGAAGTAATAAATCTCGCTACACTCTGACTTAATTTAGCAAAAGAATTAATAAAACCGGAAAATCGAAAGTTAATTTAGTGACTGAAGTTAATAGTGAGCTTTCTTTCTGAAGCACATCGAAATTCAGTAAAATACGGTTAGTCTTGGACTACCTCAACAATCATTTCAAAAGCTACTTGAATCTACGCAATTTAGAAATAAGAGATTTAACTTTGAACTTGAATTAAATGATTCTGAACAATTAACAATAGTAAAATTTAGTACTACCAAGCTGAGCTGCAGTCACAGGTAAGCTAAAATACGGTAACAAAACTTGCACTCTTAATTTGTGCTTGTGTAATCTAAATATTGTAGCCAGCTATGAATACTTAAAGTGAACTTTGAAATTAAAGCAGTGAAATGGAATTATGCTGGCGTTTGAATTTCAACGACACTCGGGTTCATTTCGGAAAAGGAAGGGACCCAGCTTGGCAATGCAATTGGGACCATGATCAACAAAGGTTCATGCTACGTTGCTGTAATTTTGCGAGGCAAATGGAACAATTTGAAAAGCTGAGGTCTGCCATACAGTTCTGAAACTTTACGTGCTTTTAGTCTTCCTTGTTGGTTGATTGAAGGTTTGAAGTCGCCGATCGAGGAGGTGGCGACAGTCACTCATCATCGGCCGTCGCTGTTGCAGAAGCTGGATGTTGGCGCGCCTTCTTCTGGACACTGTCACCAGGCGAAACGGGCTCTTGATGTGCGCCAGCTAATGCTTCCCGTCCGCGACACCATGTCAGAAACTATCATCGCAAGTCGAGCGCAATTACATGCTGCTGAACCCGGAAAGCGCGGCAACTCGCGGGAGCGTCACACAACACCTCCTCCACTCGCTACTCCAGCCAGACTCCCTCTGCTCTGCCCGCGCTCCACGCGACAGAGTTAACACTATACCAAAGATCCTAAACACTTTCGTTCTCCACACGACCTATCGATGTATTCGTTCGATAGTATAGTTTTCCCTAGGCCAGACCCAGCGTATAAATACAAATAATATTCACAAAATAAACCAATTATAAATCGACATAAATGCATAAATATATATATATACACATAGTAAAACAATTACAATATATAAACACACAGAAATGTCATATCTTGAGGTAACAAAACAAGGAAAAAAAAGTATAGTACAATAGATGGAAATACGAGGATATGCATTTCCGGCGTTACAGGCTTGCCATTTTTTAAATTCACTGTTCGTTTTCCACCTCGCAAGTGACTTCTGCCTCCCATCCAGAGGACCAAGCAACTGGTCTAGTTCACAATTATATCACCAGAAGAGCCTGAGATAGGCAGTAGCCAATAGGACTGTAGCGCCTAACAACATTGGGCATATAAGGCAGGCCCAGCCGCTCTGCAACCTCAGTTGCAGTCAACATGAAATGCCAGCCGAGATCATCCAGCGCTGCCCAGCCACAACAGCAACAGAACAGAAAGAAGCCACAGAAAAGTAATTACCCCTTGCTTAATGTCTGTGCTTACTGTCGTGCGAGGAAGATGAAGTCTTTGTGCAACTATTATCGCTTGTAACCGTTTTGATTCTATGCTCATCAGTGGATGCGACGTCCTCCAGCCTGTCAGGTTCTGCAGCAGCAGTGACGTGTCCCAGCCCGTCAGGGCCCGCAGCAGTGGCAGAACCCTGGGATCTTGTCGCCCGCCTGGTCAGCTTGTTGGAGCAGGACAATGAGCTGTTATTGTCGGTTGAAGACACCCAGCCAGCCCTTGACTCGCTCAAGTGCACCAGGAGTCATAATCATCGCGATACAGGTCAGTGTTGGACCCAGTCGCACGTGCCATCATAGAATATTCCAGAAATACTGCATAGGCAAAGAGAGGATGTAATGGATGAGAAGATACCAGTAAACACCTGTGCACCACTACGATTCACTCCAGTTTATAATTTAACCGCTAGTGGTTCGAAGCGTTTACATATTGGAACAGAAGCATCCACAGACAGAGACTGGCATGTTGTGATAGAGCTCAAGAGTGCAGCTATAAGTGTTAAAGTACGGTTTACAGAGGTGGAATGGGATGAACTGTGTTATGCAAAAGCCTACATCAAGCACCAGTTGACCGCCAAATATCATCGAAGCCATCCTTCTTCGGACATTTACTGTGCTGCTCTAACTCCGTCCATTAAAACAGTGTACGATGACTGTGCTCCATGTGAAATTGGGTGACACAATCTTTTATCTACTGCACTCTCCGATTACAAACTTGTTTGGTCTAGAGACGATGCTATCTACTGTGTTGGAAAGACTGAGCAGATGGCTGCCTTGTGTTAAAGCTGTGTATAGGGACATTGCAGATTATCCCTGTATGAACAGTGTGCATGTAGATGACATCGAGCAGTGGGTCAATATGGCGCCAAAGGAAACTAATGTACTGCGAATAAGTTTGCAAAATTATGTGTTGTATTCTGTGCTTACAAGAAGGCTTTATTTTCTATATACTGTACTGGTGTTAAGATAAAAAAAGAACCTGTTGATTAGTGCACACCGTGTATGATTATTGAATAAAAATGTGTATAACCATGTATATGTTTTATTTCTTACCTCCCCTTGTATTGCCAGTACTGGAGCTATTGTTACTAGTATTTTCACTACAAACATGCAACAGCAAAAAATTATGCCATTTAACTAAATTCTTGCCTGCCGGTGTGGCCGAGCGGTTCTAGGCGCTTCAGTCTGGAACCGCGCGACCGCTACGGTCGCAGGTTCGAATCCTGCATCGGACATGGATGTGTGTGATGTCCTTAGGTTAGTTAGGTTTAAGTAGTTCTAAGTTCTAGGGGACTGATAACCTCCGATGTTAAGTCGCATAGTGCTCAGAGCCATTTGAGCCAACTAAATTCTCTGTAAAGGCCCATTGAATGCCAGTACCTGACTTAGTCAGTGTTCATTATTTTCTGTAAAAACCCAATGTACGCCAATACCTGACATAGTAGGTATCATGGCAGGGTGGGCGAAGCATCAAGACTTGGTTGTAAGCCACTGGAACCGTGACGGTGCTCAAGAAGACCGGAAGAAGAAGAACGGCGCACTCCTTCCAGAAAATACGTGCAGTAAATGTAGGTCCATCCAACTGCGGCGAGACAAATGTTCTCATGTCGCAGCTAACACATCAAGATGGACTCCGCTTTGAGCTGCATCTTAAAAAAACACTGTTCCAGCCCAAATACAAACAATGATAGGAGATATTGTAGGATGTAGATGGTAGGATACACGACATTCAGTGACAGCAGTGATATCCCTCCACCGAAAAAGTAAAGCCAAACACAGCGTTCACATTTGACGACATTCCTGTGGAAAACCAAGATCAAATTCGACAATATTTCTGTTTTGATCGCCCTATGTTTGTTTGTGTATTTTATCTGAGTCAGACATATTCCAGAATCCCAAAACAGCTGGTGAGAAATAATGCAAACCTAATTATAGCAATCAGAGATGACAATATGAATTTAAAACACGATTACCAGGCCCATTTAGGAACTGTTATGTCGTTCAAAGATTTTATAAAGATACGTTCAGATTGCTGAAATCCTCATAGTATGGGTTTCTCGTTATTGATAAAACATGAAAACTGAGTGATGGCTGGTGTAGACGGAACGTTCACGAGTTACTATATATATAGCCATGGAAAGAGGTGAGTACATCAGTACACGCATCACCATGGATAAATTCACATGTCAGTCTGATACGATGTGTGTGCATAGACAAAACATTCGCTTGTACACGGAAGCGAAAATTCTAGTTCTCAAGCGTAAAGTTGGAGGCGTACACAAGGAACTAAAGATGTATTGTCATTCTCTTCTGAGGCTGAACAATGCACTGAATGATCAGGTTAATGAAATCGAAAAGAAAGAAAACCACTTAACTAAAGGGGAAGTAACTATTATTGAGAATGGAACATTGTATTATGAACGGGTTAATGCAATTGAAAAGAAAGTAGGTGACATAATTGAAGGGAAAATAGCTGTTACCGAGAAGGGTGAGCAGCACAAGAAGAAGAAGAGCGGATATATAAAACCTCACGGTGCACGTAAGTCCAATTAGTATACACTGAGATGTCGACTAAGCATAAAGTCATCGAGATACGGAAGGCCGTTCACGAGAAGTTTCGGTTGCTGTGGTTAAGGGCATTTGAAGCTGGAGCAGACACTGCGAGAAACCTTTAAACCAGTTACTGAATCTCTCGATGAACTCTCAGCGAAATTTCGCAACGGTGACGATAACGATATTGCCGATTTCATTAACCATCACAGTGACGCTAGGATAGACAAACCATGGGGTGTCAGTGGTGAAAAACCATACATGTTGGGAACACAGCCCCTAACTTTAAATGAAAAAACAATACAGACTGGCGATGAATAGTTTCAAAGAACACCCGGTCTCCTGAATCTTGTTTTCCTAAGACCAAAAAAAATTGTAAAATTAATCTCCTAAAGATCTGAAAAAGTATAGTGAAATATTGCTTTTAACTGATCTGCATAAGAATGCAAAAAATCGAAGCAATGTGAAATACAAATCCGTTATAAGACTTATTTTGGATGGTGAAAAGAATAGCAGTGGCGATGGTATTGACGTTCAGCATAAAAGAGTGAACAATCGACTCCCGCCGCATATACACTCCTGGAAATTGAAATAAGAACACCGTGAATTCATTGTCCCAGGAAGGGGAAACTTTATTGATACATTCCTGGGGTCAGATACATCACATGATCACACTGACAGAACCACAGGCACATAGACACAGACAACAGAGCATGCACAATGTCGGCACTAGTACAGTGTATATCCACCTTTCGCAGCAATGCAGGCTGCTATTCTCCCATGGAGACGATCGTAGAGATGCTGGATGTAGTCCTGTGGAACGGCTTGCCATGCCATTTCCACCTGGCGCCTCAGTTGGACCAGCGTTCGTGCTGGACGTGCAGACCGCGTGAGACGACGCTTCATCCAGTCCCAAACATGCTCAATGGGGGACAGATCCGGAGATCTTGCTGGCCAGGGTAGTTGACTTACACCTTCTAGAGCACGTTGGGTGGCACGGGATACATGCGGACGTGCATTGTCCTGTTGGAACAGCAAGTTCCCTTGCCGGTCTAGGAATGATAGAACGATGGGTTTGATGACGGTTTGGATGTACCGTGCACTATTCAGTGTCCCCTCGACGATCACCAGTGGTGTACGGCCGGTGTAGGAGATCGCTCCCCACACCATGATGCCGGGTGTTGGCCCTGTGTTCCTCGGTCGTATGCAGTCCTGATTGTGGCGCTCACCTCCACGGCGCCAAACACGCATACGACCATCATTGGCACCAAGGCAGAAGCGACTCTCATCGCTGAAGACGACACGTCTCCATTCGTCCCTCCATTCACGCCTGTCGCGACACCACTGGAGGCGGGCTGCACGATGTTGGGGCGTGAGCGGAAGACGGCCTAACGGTGTGCGGGACCGTAGCCCAGCTTCATGGAGACGGTTGCGAATGGTCCTCGCCGATACCCCAGGAGCAACAGTGTCCCTAATTTGCTGGGAAGTGGCGGTGCGGTCCCCTACGGCACTGCGTAGGATCCTACGGTCTTGGCGTGCATCCGTGCGTCGCTGCGGTCCGGTCCCAGGTCGACGGGCACGTGCACCTTCCGCCGACCACTGGCGACAACATCGATGTACTGTGGAGACCTCACGCCCACGTGTTGAGCAATTCGGCGGTACGTCCACCCGGCCTCCCGCATGCCCACTATACGCCCTCGCTCAAAGTCCGTCAACTGCACATACGGTTCACGTCCACGCTGTCGCAGCATGCTACCAGTGTTAAAGACTGCGATGGAGCTCCGTATGCCACGGCAAACTGGCTGACACTGACGGCGGCGGTGCACAAATGCTGCGCAGCTAGCGCCATTCGACGGCCAACACCGCGGTTCCTGGTGTGTCCGCTGTGCCGTGCGTGTGATCATTGCTTGTACAGCCCTCTCGCAGTGTCTGGAGCAAGTATGGTGGGTCTGACACACCGGTGTCAATGTGTTCTTTTTTCCATTTCCAGGAGTGTATATTACGACGACCCCAATGAACTAATAGACCGGCCTCAACTGCTCATGGCATCTGCTGCCGCTGGTAATACAGCTCATTCAAAAGAAGTTTCAATAATTTCTGAGCTTAGAGAAAGAGGCATCATCGAATAAGTATGGAGACCGTAGTTCGAGAACTGCACAAGCCAGCACACAAAATATACTCTCGAGGATATGATTAAATGTTTAGACGACGTGTGGCAGGCAGATCTTTACGACATGAGGGAATATGCAGTTGTGAATAACGGATTCAAATATATTTTAACGATCGTTGATACATATTCTAAATATACCTGGGCTTTAGCAGTGAAAGCGAAAACAGGGGAGGAAGTTGCGCAAGTGTTTCATGGATTGCTGCAGACGGGGACGAACCGAAGCATAGACAAACTTTCAAACAGATCATGGCGGTGAGTTTTACAATAAATATTTCAAGGCCGTGATGGAGAGGTATGGAATACATCACCCACTTGAAGGCGGGTATCGTGGAACATCTGAGCGGAACAGTGAAAACCCAGATGTGGATGCAATTCAATCTTCATGGCTCACACAGATGGATCGATATCCGCCCGCAAATAATTGCACAGTATAAGCGAACCAAGTATCGCACAACAAAAATGAGACCAATCGACATTTGCCTAATCGACTTCTAGATACAGTATACAATCGTATTAAAATGGTAGATCCGATCAAAGAGCAATTTAAGGTAGGTGATTTAATACGTATTTCAAAACACAAGACAACATTTGAGAAGTCATACGTGTCAAACTGGTCAACCGAGATATAAATAGTTTCCAAAGTGCAGAGAAGGAAACCTAGATGAGCCGTGGCGCCATTGAGGTAGTAGACTGTTCTGTCTGGCGCCGCTGACTCAAGTGTAGTATCGACTATAGCTCTTGCGGCCCCATTGCCAATATCTATGAGGAAGAGTTTGTATCTGCGATGTGTCTCTTAAATAGTATTCGTGAACTGTCAAGTGAAACTTTAGAAAACATACAACAGGTATTGTGGCTGCTAGTTACGTTTGAATCGCGTGCTGACGCATTAAGGATCCCCTATCACGTAGTCTAATCGCACTCTACCTGTTAACTCGCGGTAGCTGAACTAATCTGCTATCCGAAACCTCACAGCACGGTAAGATGATCGGGCAACTGAAGCATTCGGTCGTGGAGGTTAAGTTATCAGACCGTATGCACAAAGAGCTAGAGTGTAGATATTATTGGAACGTGCACGTTTAATTGTGTTTTCAATTATTTGGACGACGTGGCCATATTTACTGCTTCCTTTGAGGAGCATTTAGAGCACATTCGGAAGGTGCTATCCAGTCTCAGGGATGCGGGGCTGACAGTGAAACCCTCAAAGATAACCTTGGCTAAGCGCCAGGTGTGATTTTTGGGTCACTTGGTATCCGATGACGGAATCAGCATTGATCAGGAACGCACTAAGGCGTTGAGAAATTTTCTGCAACCACGAAATAAGAGGGATGTTGCCCGACTTGTAGGTAGGGCTAATTACTTCCGCAGATTTGTTCCAAACTTTGCGCAACTTGCAGCACCATCAAATATGTTATGCGGAAATAATGAGAAATTCGTTTGGGCTGAAAGTCAGCATGCAGCCTTTGAAGGAATTAAAACTGCGGTTTCCAACCCACTGGTTTTAGCCGTACCTGACTTTAAGAAAAGATTTGTGGTCCTGACTGATGTTTGCAGTACTGATGTGGCGGCAGTTCTTTTATAGGAAGATCAAGATATCAGGTGTCCATTAGCATTTACTTCCCGACGTCTGGAGGGGTCTGAGCTCAGTTACTACTCGTAAGTATATGAGTGCGAAGCGTTAGCTGTGTTATTTGCCCTGGAAAAATTTCGGTGCTATCTCGAACATCGTGAATTTGACCTAGAGACGGACAATCAGGCCTTTAGTTGGGTCCTAGCTCGTGCTAGGAAGACAGGCGTATCGCGAGATGGGCGGTCCGTATTTCGACTTTCCATCTTAAGGTTCGGCACGTTAAAGGGATCTTACAATCAGGTTGCTGACGCCCTTAGCAGGATGTTCCAGCAGCGCGAGTTTGATGAGGAACCGCTGGTCAGTCACCTAGTACTGGATACCCCAACTGTTCAATAATTTGGAAACTGAACAAGAATAAGACCCATTGTGGGAGCGTGGGGGAGGGGGGGAGGAGGGGGGGACTCAGGAAGCAAATACTAGATGGACAGGAATCCAGTGACTATTTTCTGAAGAACGGCATTCTGTGCAATGCAGGGGCAGGTCTGGGATAGCTAGAATTTGTCTCCCGCCTTAGTTATTCCAGTCTTCCGGTACTTCCATGACTCTCCAGGAGGAGGGCATTTAGGTCTTCATAAAACCTTAGAGAAAGTTAAGGAGCAAATGACACTTTATAAAGACGTTAATGGTTCCGTCAAAGAATGCAAGTAACTTCCCGACAGCGGATTGCTGCAGTCGGAACCGGCAGAGCATCCTTTGGACAAATTGTTTGTTGATTATGTGGGCCCGCTTCCCGGGACGAGAATGGCAATTCGTATATTCTCGTAGTGGTGGACGCCTTCTCCAAGTTCGTTTGGTTGATACCTAGCCGGGGTGCGACCGCTGTTATCATCAACTCTCATCTTACTAATATGTTTAGGAGGTTCGGGCCACCACGGGCGTTGGTTATGGATAACGCTCCTGGCTTTCTGCGCCAACATGTGCATGATGGCCACATCATTTGTCCTTTCACAGAAATTGCTCCATAATGTATCAACGTCAGCAGAGCTTTTACTGCTGAGTCTAATGCTCGACCCGCTGAAAAACGGAACACAAAGCAGAGATCTGTTAGTCATCCTACAAGATGAAAGTGTATTATGCTCTTCCAAACCCCTCCTGATTCTGCGTTAAATGAAATTCCTAGTGGATACTTTCCAGATACGTTGCATATCCAGGCAGCGTTCCCCATTTCCGACACGGTCTTAACACTTATAGGGGATGTCAGTGCCAATTCCATGCTTTTAAAAATGATACTGGTTCTTCCATGACCATCGTTGATTGGTAGACTTATCCTTGCGTGGACTCATATCCATTTCAGGCATTTTCCAAACAACTCCAAAGTTACAGCAGCAAAACCGTTGAAGTCAAAGGCCAGTCTGAAGCTCGCAATCAGTACCAGGCAGCTGACTTCACAGCATGCATCCTTGTAGTTATTACAATGGAGTCACAAATATTTTCGGTATAGTCCTTTTTAGCTCCTCAGGTTTGGATGTCCAGAACTCTGCCAATAGTATCCAACCATCAATGACCAGCTCATAGTTACAGGACTTATGGAACAAATACTAATGCGTTTTTCCACGACCATCTACCGGCGCCACAGAGTTTGAAGCTCAAGTCGCCCTGCTCCCAATAGTTATGCCTGGATTGTTTAAAGTTTGCGACGTTCTTTTTGCGCTCTAGGATAAGCTTCAGAAAGAGCTCCAATGCTTGCAAGATGAAGGAATCGTGATTGCAGGCTCTAACCATCAATGAGCAACCCAGATCGTCATCGTCGAAAAATCAGATGGGTCGCTCAGAGTTTGAGGAGACTTCAAGACCATGATTAATACTCAGAGCGTCATCGACGCTTACCCTATACCTGAAGTCGAAAATGCCATGGAGCGCCTCGTCGGGGGCAAGATCTTTGGGAGGACTGATTTGCAGGATGCAGACCTTCAGGTCGCCTTAACGAGGCGTCAAAGAGCATTTTAGTAATAAACACTCCTTCTGGTCCTTTACGCTGTAACAAGCTTCCTTCTGGCATTGACAGCGTCCCAGCTATTTTTCAAAAGTGCTTAGAAAATCTGACACAGGATGTGCACAGAATGGTCAACTATCTAGACATTATTGTTACAATAAAAATGCTCAGGACTTAGTGACTATCCTATATGCCTTATTCACTGTGCATGATGAATATTTGGGACATTTCTGAAATGCCTCAGGTATATGGACCACGCCACATTACATCCAAGCTGTCCAGAAACTTCTATCTCATAAGAACACTAAACAACGCCAATCTGTGTTGGGACGACTCAGTTACTGTAGGAAATTCATCCATTTTGCAGCCATAGCGGAAACCCTCTATCAGTACTGCACAAAAATGTCATATGGAATTGGTCTTAGACGTGTGACAAAGCATTCTGTGATCTAAAAGAAGTTGGCCTTCGTGCAGTATGCCTTATGGCCTGTGGCCCATTCAAGTCGTTGATCGTTACAGCTGACACATCACGCTATGGCTTGGACATGGTCTTGTCTTGTGAAATCGACAGACGTAGCAGCTACAACAAGATTGAGAAGGAAATCGTAGCTATGTTTTTGTCCTGAAGAAGTTCCAAGATAAGGTGTACAGCAGACAGTTTACATTCATAACTGATCGTGAACTCCTTTGTCATTGTTAAAGACTGACTGGGATATTCCATAAAGGATGATGGGCGACGTTTTTGTCCCGATAATCCTACGACATCAAGTATAATTCAATGACTCAACAAGCGAACACCAATACCCTTACTGACCACCACAGGTACACGACCCAGAATTCGACTCGGCCCCAGGGGTCTGTTTCCAAATGGATACTGAAGAAGAAACAGCAGTAGCCACTTTTCTCTTCGATGCACCAGCCATAACCCGCCGATCCTCTGAGGACCTGCTCATCCGATAGCACTCCTCCTAAGTGGACCACAGTTGGCTGCCTGATTGCAAACAACTGGACCATCAAAAACACAAGCATTTTGACATGGTCGCAACAAATTATACTCTCTTAAAGGCGTCCTATTACTACAGGGGGACGACGTCTGACTTGCATAGTAATCTCACATTCCCTCACGCAATCATATTGTCACTCCTCCATGAAGGACAATTTGGGATCGTTCTGACCAAGCAGCTGGCTAGGCAACATGTATGCCGGTGTGGAATTGACACCGTCGTTGCCAACATGGATGCAGCATCCATACAGGCACTGCCAGCAAGGCGATATTTGCCTGGACAGATACAGCTTCATCTTGATCGCACCTCCATTTAGATTTTGCGGCCCCTTTTTTGGGATATTCCTGGATAATCCTTATCAGTGCAGGCAGCGGGTTCTCATGTCACACATGTTGTTGACATCCTCTGCTCACACGACTCAGGTGCTGGTTCCTATTTTTTCCATCGAAGGGCTTTCAGAAACCATACTCGCCGATAACGACCCGAAGTTCACATCCTCTGAATTTCCCACTTTCTGTTCTGGCAGTGGCATCACCTTGGCGCATACAGCACCCTTCCATTCAGCTTCTAGCGGGCTGGCAGTGTGGCGAAATAAGTGCTGTATTACGTGAGAGATGCAGAGGCGAGAGAGTGTGCCGGGACTTATCCCAGTTCACTGTTAAGAACGACACGTCGTTATAACGCTCCAGTGCATAGCATACAAATATTGCGCCCTAATCGAAGAATTAAATTAAAAATTAAAGTAACTTTTCCAAACTTTGTCAATATATGCCAAAAATTGTTCAGAATGCGCCTACGTATGCCGCAATCAACTTTTGCAAGTCTCAGCTTGATCGGAGGAATATTTTAGTCAAAATCGTTGTTTTTACAAAAAAATTGAAGGCACTAAATATTAAACTGAGAAATATTAAAATTCTTATGACGCTTCAGTTTGATACAAAAACATTAACTATATCACCCCATTAAGCTGTCTCTAATAATTTTCAAGTAATTTACTGAAAAGTAAATTTGGAACAAAAATGTCCCATTTGTAGTAGATGATAGAAAGTTCTGATCACAGCACTTGATTATATCCATTAAATAGTAAAGCTATAACAAGTTTCAAGACCTTGACGTAAATAACAATCAATACAAGGTCTCTTAAAGATGTAATTCAGAAGACATGTTCTAATGTCGGTTCCGTTCTAAAACTTCTAGCCGACAACGTTTAAATGCAGTCGAGCTAAAACTTTTTCTGTAGTTAAAGCCAACTTAACTCTATTCATAAAAAAATTACGAAGATAGTAAATTGATTCATGACCGTGTTACAAAATAATATGTATCCCGGAAAGCGGCCATTTAGATGCTACTACCTGGGCGTAGAGCGGATGACGGCAGGTGTTCCGTTCGGCCGTCCGCTGTGCCGGTATATACAGTAAATACGACCACAGAGGCAGTAGACACTTCACTTCGCACCGTGTCATCACTCTGTCCGCGTCAGTCACACGCTGGCATACGCTATGTCTCGGATGACGTCGCAGCCAGACTGCTGTTAAGCGCATGTTTTCGGTATAACCTTTCTGAATCGCTTAGATTTTACGGAAGTAAAAGTTTGCGTGCCGCTTATAATGTTAACAAAACCACGTGGCAAGTCGAAAGTGGTGAGGTTATTTATCACTTTTGTGGCGAGTAATAAACTTTGATGATTAGAAGTCAGGGCGAAACATCAGGTCGCCTCTGAACTACTCATAGCGCTTTTTGTGATAGAGACATCATTATTATTATCAGGAATATTACTACGTTAGTGTGTGTGAAATTTTTGTTTCCTATACCATCAGTTAGAATTAAAAACTCTTAGTTACAAACATAGTTCCTGATCCTGCTGAGTAAATAGAGAGTAGAAACAGGTCTTTCAGTGAGCACAAGAAGAATGAGGACTTACAGAGTGGGCACTATGGCATACGTTCTCCGTCGCTTTCTGTTTGACCGCAAAAATAGTTTTCAGGCTCTTGTAAAAGACGGCGAATATTCTTGTATTTATATTTTACTTATTCCACATGCCGCCCCACAGAAGAAAAGTTTGTTCGCACCTTCAAGTCGCAGTTGGCAAAGCTGAACCAGCACCATGCTGTGAATGAAACGCTGACACTTTGCTAGCCTCCTGCCCCTCCACCCAAAAAGACGGAACTAGCCCAGCCGAGAAACTGCATTGCAGGCCACACCATTCACAACTCGCCATCCTTCAGCTGGGCAGACCACACTCCCCTTTTCGGCAGTCAGAGCACCACCAGTACTGTATGCAGGATGAGATCTGGGTGCAGGCCAGTGTGTTGGCTGTGATCACACATCTGCCGGGTCCGCCATGTTAGAGGTGCAGATTCAAAATGGCCCCTCAAGCTGCAGACACATCAACTAGTTGCGCCCCCATAGAGCACTAGATCCCCCCCCCCCCCCCCAACTGGTAATCTTTTACAGTCTTTTGTTCAAGTCATGCAGCCTCCAGTTTCCAGTGAGGTCAGCCCTCCTCAGATCCAGGTGGCCACCTCCTAGGGACTTTCACTAAAGCCATTCAGGTTCACTGGCTCTTGGCTCTGCAGCTGCTGGCAAGGAGGTGAGCACCTCCTACCACTTCGAGACCGAGCGAGGTGGAGCAGTGGTTAGCACACTGGACTCGCATTCGGGAGGACGACGGTTCAATCCCGTCTGCGGCCATTCTGATTTAGGTTTTCCGTGATTTCCCTAAATCGCTTCAGGCAAATGCCAGGGTGGTTCCTTTGAAAGGGCACGGCCGATTTCCTTCCCCATCCTTCCCTCACCCGAGCTTGCGCTCCGTCTCTAATGACCTCGTTGTCGACGGGACGTTAAACACTAATCTCCTCCTCCTCCACCACTTCGAGATGTGACGCACACCCGCTCGTCCAATGGTGGAGGGGGGGGGGGGGGGGAGGGATGTTGTGTATGGCATTTGGCATAAAGACGTATAGCGTGGGAAAGTGTTCCACCTATCAGAATCCTTGAGTGTACGCTGTTACTATAACCTATCCCTGCCTCAGGCATGAAAATGACGATGCTATCGCCCTGGTCAGGCCTTCAGTTCGCTTTGCTGGATAATAAGTACTTTCCTGTGGAAACAATAGTGCTTATGTTCGAGGGTGGATCGGAAAGTTAAGGTACATAAATTATTTCACAAGAGATTTAATGTGTCTGGCAAAAAAAAAATTGTTACTCATTTTGCTGTGTAGGGTCTGATCGCCATACCTACCAGCAACCCCTTCCACACTAGCGTCATGTGAGTGTCCTACACAACGAAGCCACAGAGGCCACATCTGCAGACGACATCACGAGCCAACCGGGCTGACAGGTGACAACGTGAGTGCACCACCACCACCGCTGTAGATCCTGCCATATCTTGGTGCCGCCAGGGTATTTAGGTCAGCGTCGAGCTGTGCCAGGACAGTTCATTCCTTGAAGTCCTCTGAGCCAGACTCCGACCATAGTAGTGGTCCATTAGAGTTCTCTCTAAGGAAATCACCAGAATTTCCTACACCAAGCTACTGCCAGTCGCAGCCGCAACGTGGAGCCACCACTGACTACGTCAGGCATCACCAGGAAGTGTCCTTTATACCAGAGACTGCAGAGGACTTTGGTATTGTTTGTCACCATTACTCTGTATTGTAACTTTTCAACTCCAAGCGAACTAAGACTTTTGTCATTTGTTTAGGCCGCATGCCCAATTACTGACTTGTGGCGATCAAGCGATTATCAAAACTTTACACTTAACTGTTTCCACAGGACAGTTTATTACCCTGCAAAGCGGTATGAAAGCCTGACCAGAGTGGCAGAATCGTCGTTTCCATGCCTGTGATAGCGGGGTAGGACATAGCAGTAGCCTACACTCAAGGATTCGCACAAGTGGAACGTATGGACGCCGAACAGCCAGTACAGCATAACAATCAAATATTGGTCTATAGTTTTGTTTAACAATACTTCTCGCATACTTTCATAACATGTATTCACAGTGTAATACTTATGAATCAACGTTGCATCTCTATACACCAAGGGTCACCTTAATTCTGATGCTTGATTTGTTTGTTATTGTGGTATCTCTTTTTTTAATCTCTGTTATCTCGTTCGCACACATGACGACCAATTCATTCTGATACCTTTTAAAACCAAATCTCATAAGAAGAAGAATTTTCCTCACGATTTCTTTGCTAGCATTGAACTCTTGTTGTGTGAAGTAAAAGCTATGAATTTATCGCAAAGCTGTATTTCTTTATTTTATTCAAACGAGAGGACTTGAAAAAGTAATTAACACGTTATTGGAAATTTGTAGTAGGGTCTTATGGGATCAAATTGCTAAGGTCATCGGTCCCTAAGCTTACACACTACTTAATCTAACTTTAACTTACGCTAAGGACAACATACACACCCATGCCCGACGGAGGACTCAAACCCTTGACTGGGGGAGCCGCGCGGACCGTGAGAAGGCGCCTTAGACCGAGCGGCTACACATTATTATTGCGGGGCAAATAACATGTACTGAATGAGTGCTGCACTACACCTCAAAGTGTCACGTACGCTTGATAATGTTTTCAACATAGTCACCGAGTCTGTGAACAGCTGTCCGAACTTTCTGCCAACTCGTCAACTATAGAAATCGTCCTCTAGGTCACGGAGACATTCCAAAACCACTGTTTGGATGTCCTCATTGTTGGAAAATCTCTCTCCTCCAGTTATTCTTTCAGCTTGCTGAAAAGCTGGAAATCGCATGCAGCAAGATTTGTACTATATGGCGACTGGCTCCAAAACTCCCTTCGAAAGCGCTGAAGCAGAGCTTGTGTGCGCCTAGTGGGGTGATGCATTGTCTTGCAGGAGAACAATGCCTTATCCTAATTTTCTACACCTTTTACCCTTTACGACGTTGTGCAGCGATGTCAGTGGTGCACGATGCGAACCGACATCAATGGGTGTGCCCTTTTCCATTATCTCTTTGTATGCAGTTCCCTCATAGTTCAAGAAAATGGTGGTCGTGACCTTCCCTGCTGATGGCGCAACATTGCATTCCTTCCGCAGAGGCGAAGTGTATTTCTGTTCCACTCAAGCTATATTCGTCGCATGTGTGAAACTGTGGAACCGTGTCTCATCACCGGTAGTGATGTGGCTTTGGAAATCATTGCCTTCCACTGTGTAACTCCCAGGAAAGTACAGAGACGACATAAACGTTGTGCCTTTGTGTGCAGGTGGCAGTCATCGCGGAAACCTGCGTGAGCGCGATCAAATGGTCAAAATGGCTCCAGGCACTATGGGACTTAACATCTGAGGTCATCAGTCCCCTAGACTTAGAACTACTTAAACCTAACTAACCTAAGGACATCACACACATCCATGCCAGAGGTAGCATTCGAACCTGTGACCGTAGCAGCAGCGCGCTTCCGGACTGAAGCGCCTAGAACCGCTCGACCACAGCGGCCAGCAGCGTGAGCAGGATTTTCGACACTGCAGACGATCTCGGACGCCGGTATGAGCAGTACCAGTTGCGATGCGCACCTGATGAACTGTGTCCGTAATAGTAACTCTGCGATTGCTACGAATCAGTTCTTCGATTGCCTGGACATTGTCGCCTGTGGTCAATGTCGGTGGCCCACCTTCCCGATCAACATTAGCCAAGTCTATGCGGACCTAATGAAATTTGTAGCACCATTTCTCTATGGCTGGACGCGACGTTGCATTTGGTCCACATGCGGTACCGCCACAATTTCATGTCTTGCGCGCTGTTCAAATGTTCAAATGTGTGTGAATTCCTAAGGGACCTAACTGCTGAGGTCATCGGTCCCTATACTTACACGCTACTTAAACTAACTTATGCTAAGAACAACACACACTGGACTCACATTCGGGAGGACGACGGTTCAAATCTGCGTCCGGCCATCCAGATTTGGGTTTTCGGTAATTTCTCTAAATTGCTTAAGGCATATGTCGGGATGGTTCCTCTTAAAGGGCTCAGTTGATTTCCTTTCTCCCTCCAGTTCGAGCTCTAATCTCGTTGCCGACGGGACTTTAAGGACTGATCTTCCATTATTTCTTTATTTGGCTCATAATGATAAACTCAGCCCTCATCCAATGTCATTGGGCAGCCAAAGAAGTCATCTGGATTGACCTGGCACAGCTGTAGCATTTCCGCTGCTGGCTCTGTTTAGCTTTTTGAATTAGTGTGAGTTCTCGCGTAACCCAAGAGGTGACGACCTATGTCATGTTCAAAATATCGTCGAATATCTCGAAAACCGTTCCGTGACTGATTTCCACACTTTCCACTATCGCCTAGATTGTGATGCGTCGCCCTTTGAGAATCGGATGCTCCACCGCTCTTCCGATTTCCGGTTCTTCACAGAGAGATCGTCTGTCACTTCGTTCTTCGGCATCCGGACTTACCTGACCACACTGAAAGCATGCGCACCATCTAACTACTGTGTCATGTGATGGTGCATTGTTGTCGTATATTTCCACCAACTCCGCATAGGTAGCTGCATCGTTGTTTCCTTCCAAACGCATGAAATGAAACACTGCACGATACTCCACTCTATGAATGTGTCTGACCAATTTTTCCCCTCCTCTTGCGGCGTGTCACGATACTGTGGTGCGCGATTTCAGTGTACGAGGGTAGTTTGACACTTTTGGTAAATTTTTATTTCCTTCACCGTTGGTAAGCTTGATCATTCCAAGGATAGTATAAGGAATTTCAACAATATACAGCGTACAGATCATTACTGACAGCCATCTGAATTGTTCAGTGTATTGACTGCGATTGAAAATGGAGAAAGCCGAGTTTCATACTGTGATGAAACATTTTCATTTGAACGATGGGACCGCCGCACAAATTCAAAACACAGCTGGACGAAGTTCATGCGGACTCTGCAACACCATTGAAGACCATTTTCTTTTGGATTAACGAAATTTGAAGGTGGTCTGACTAACACGGAAGATGAAGTGCCCTCCGGGCATCCAGTTGAGGTCGCCACAGAGGAAACCATTGACAAAATACATGATACGGTAATGCAAGACCGCCGAATAAAAATTCGTGAGATTTCTTAGACTGTAGGCATCTCAGCTGAGTGAGTGCATGATATTCTCCACGGAGAATTGGCTATGTGGAAGCCGTCTGCGAGATAAGTCTGCGATTGCTCACAGTCGACCAAAGCGCATCTGGCACAATATTCCAACACAATGTGTAAGTGTAATCCACAAGACTTTCTGTGCCGATTTGTGACCAGGATCCTTCATTATACACCAGAGTCAAAACGGCACTAAAAACAATGGACAAAGGCTGGTCAAAGTGCACCGAAAAAAGCAATGATCATTTTTTCAGCTAGTGAGGTGTTGCCACTGGGGATTTCCAAAGAATATACTACATGAATTAATGGATTACTTGGAAAATGGCAGAACCGTAACTGAACCCTATTATGCTTCATTGTTGTATCGTTTGAAACTTGCGTTGGTTGAAAAAAGACCAAGGTTCAAAATGGTTCAAATGGCTCTGAGCAGTATGGGACTCAACATCTGTGGTCGTAAGTCCCCTAGAACTTAGAACTACTTAAACCTAACTAACCTAAGGGCATCACACACATCCATGCCCGAGGCAGGATTCGAACCTGCGACCGTAGCGGTCACGCGGTTCCAGACTGAAGCGCCTTTAACCGCACGGCCACACCGGCCGGCAAAAAGACCAAGGCTGTCACGTAAAGAAGTGCTGTTCCACTAGGATAATGCACCATCCCACACGTCAGCGTTAACGATGGCTGATGAACTGAATTGGTTCCTCATTCAAGCTATTCATCAGACGTAGCCCCAAGTGACAAACTGAAACTTTGGCTTGAAGGGAAGACATTTTCATCAACAGGGGAAATGATAGTTGTAGTCAACGAGTATTCTACAGAGTATGGCAGAACCTACTTTTCCTGAGGTATGAAAAACCTGGAGGATTGCTGGACCACGTATATATCCCTCAGAGGAGACTGTCACTCGTGTACCTGCATACACACAAAACATTTTTGCCAAGTGATACTTAAAACTTTCTAACCGCGTCTCTTACATGCTCTGGTAGAGTTCTCTGTGTTGTTTTGTTTGCACAGGCAAGACGCGTGAGCCGCTCTGGCGTCAAGCTGCCGGTGCCTAATTCTGTGGCGCGGGCGAGCCTGCAAGACCAAGACCTGGAGGGTTCGACGTCGTCGCTGACGTCACCTGATGCTACTGCCGCCGCCTCTGCATCCATCTCAGCGTCCAGGCTAGGGAACTGGCAGCTGCCGAGGCGTCTCCAGGTGGCCACCGATACGAGGATACTGCGTGAGGTTGCTAGATTCCGTATGCCATACAGTTACACCATTTCTAACTATGAAACGTATTTGTTCCGATTAAGATTGTGCAATCGGAGGATAGATTAAAATAGTTACTTCAATTTAGAAAGATCTATTTTCCTCTAAGATTTAACTGTAGGCCCGCTTACTACTTAAAAAATGCGCAAGGTATAATTATATTTTATATTTAACATGGTAAGGAAGGAGATAGAACAGGACGTCTAATTTATTAATGAAATTTTCAATTCATCCTTCCACAAGTACAATAGGGAAAAGGGGATGGGATTACAATATAGAAAATGGGCCGAAAGATTTATTGAGCAATTTAATGGAACGTGCACCAGGCACAGACAAAACGACAGCATTCACAAAACAGTAGGTTGGAGTGGACCTCTACTTCACACGAAGATTTAATGAAAAACATCAGTGCACCAAATCGAAACAACTATATTAGGTGTTAGAGAAGCGAATCTAGCGCTAGCACACTCGCTCATACCACAACACGCCGAAATAATTGCCTTATTATTACTGCCACAACTACCACAAAACACAATGACTGATCATCAGAGAGTATTTTGATTAGAGACGAGAGACATAACGTGGTCTGTTCAACACGTGATCGCACGTGGCACAAAACATAACAAAGAAAAGCCCCGGTTATAGCGTCGATAAAATATACAGAAATGTAGTAATGTGTACAAACGATCCACGAATGCTGAAGATGTGAGTATTTGTAGGCAAACTAATAAAAGGGTGAATTAAATGCAAGGCCGGCCGCGTTGGTCTACCGGTTCTAGGCGCTCAGTCCGGAACCGCGCGACTGCTACGGTCGCAGGTTCGAATCCTGCCTCGGGCATGGATGTGTGTGATGTCCTTAGGTTAGTAAGGTTTAAGTAGTTCTAAGTTCTAGGGGACTGATGACCACAGATGTTAAGTCCCATAGTGCTCAGAGCCATTTGAACCATTTTTTTGAACTAAATGCGGTCAAATTCCACAAACAGCAAAAGTACTCTAAAGTGTTCAATTCTTGAATCACAAAAATAAATTGGCTAATCAAATACATATTCCACACTAGAGATTGAAATCAGTCTACTGACTGATTGTATAGATGCAATAGACTCAACTCTGCTCACAGGTTGCAGAGAAAGCCAAATTCCCACAGTGAAGAACCATCTGTTTACGACAGAAAAAGTCAGTAAAAATTTGGAATACATTTCACACAATACCCACGCGCTGAAAGTGCACACATTTATTACAGGTTAATAAGGACTAGGCTTAGACTCTGTCATCGACCACGTGGCAGTGTGACTGCGCAAAGCCTCCGACTTCCAAGTTCCAGAAACTCATGAACGATGTAAAATTAAATCTCGTGCCTCTCGTAATTCCGTTTAATAAATTTACACTTTACAATGAGAACGAGTCCGCTACATTACCGGTCTGGGAAGCCAAAGTCTTTTTGTTCTGCCCTATGCATCGAACCTACACTATGTGATAAAAAGTATCCGGACACCCACAAAAACATACATTTTTCATATTAGGTGCATTGTGTTGCCACCTACTGCCAGATACTCCATAACAGCGACGTCAGTAATCATTACACATCGTGAGAGAGCAGAATGGGGCTCTCCGCGGAATTCACTGACTTCGAACGTGGTCAGGTGATTGGGTGTCGCTTGTGTCATATGTCTGTAGGCGAGATTTCCACACTCCTAAACATCCTTAGGTCCACTGTTTCCGATGTGATAGTGAAGTGGGATCGTGAAGGGACACGTACAACACAAAAGCGTACAGGCCGACCTCGTCTGTTGACTGACAGAGACCGCCAACAGTTGAAGAGAGCCGTAATATGTAATAGGCAGACATCTATCCAGACCATCACACAGGAATTACAGACAGCATCAGGATCCACTGCAAGTACTATGATAGTTAAGCGGGAGGTGAGGAAACTTGGATTTCATGGTCGAGCGGCTGCTCATACGCCACACATCACAACCGGTTTATGCCAAACAACGCCTCGCTTGGTGTAAGGAGCGTAAACATTGGACGCTTGAACAGTGGAAAACGGTTATGTGGAGTGACGAATCACGGTACACAATGCGCCGATCCGATGGAAGGGTGTGGGTATGGCTAATGCCAGGTGAACGTCATTTGCCAGCGTGTGTAGTGCCAACAGTAAAATTCGGAGGCGGTGGTGTCATGGTGTGGTTTTTCATGGAAGGGGCTTGCACTCCTTGTTGTTTTGCGTGGTACTATCACAGCACAGGCCGACATTGATGTTTTAAGCACCTTCTTGCTTCCCATTGTTGAAGAGAAACTCCGGGATGGCGATTGCATCTTTCAAAACGATCGAACATCTGTTCATAATGCATAATGCATTGCCTGTGGCGGAGTGGTTACACGGCAACAACATCCCCGTAATTGACTGGCCAGCACGGCGACCTGACCTGAATCCTAAAGAACACCTTTGGGATGCTATGGAACGCTGACTTCGTGCCAGGCCTCACCGACAGACATCGATATATCTCGTCAGTGCAGCACTCCGTGAAGAATGGGCTGCCATTCACCAAGAAACCTTCCGGCACCTAATTGAACGTATGCCTGCGAGAGTGGAAGCTGTCATCAAGGCTAAGGGTGGGCCGACACCATATTGAATTCCAGCATTACCAGTGGAGGGCGCCACAAACTTGGAAGTCATTTTCAGGCAGGTGTCCAGATATTTTTGATCACATAGTGTAACTCACTTCTACACAAAGCATTCTTACTAACAAAACTCAAGAATAATATTAAATATTCACACGGAATTATTCCCACGATAACGAGCATGATTATTCCTGGATACCAAAAGAATTGAAATAAAAGCGATTGAAATTCACACACTAAATAATCCAAATAACTCTAGCCGTAGGCTGCTCACATATGAGTCCGTACCTACAAGGCTACAGCAGAATAGTAACCCTTTCAGCCCCCAGTCTGCCGCTTCCGCTACCCATGTGTGGTGGTGGTGGGAGGGGGGGAGGCAATAAAGATGCAGACATCTTACCTGCCAACCTAACTCTATTGTGTGCTATTGTGCCGGCTCTGATGTCTAAGCTAGACATCTCTGCCGTTCTACTTCCCCTAAAGCTTTTCGCAAAACTTGAGGAGCAGGCGAAACTACATTAGCAGACGTCTACTGGCTACTCTCATGAAAACTCACGTTCACTCTTCTCATTCACGCACAACAGGATTAAATGATGTAATAGGGACATGGGAGTGATTCAGGTGCCCTATTATATGTAACATAACAAAGAAAAGAAAAGAGATGTCCATATCAACGATATATACATTCTATGATCAAAAGTATCTGATCACTTCTCTGTAATGTGAAATAGAATTGATCACTAGTTGCCACGAGTGAGGGTCACGTTAGTAGAAAAGGAGGCGGGGAAAGTATCAACGCCAGAAGATAGTGAGAATTTGCAGAACGACCAGCAGAGAATTTATGATTGGTGCAGGCTCTGGCAGTTGACGTAAATAAATATAACATACTGCGCATACATAGGAAAAGAAATCCACTACTGCACCGCTACACTATTGATGACAAACAGCTGGAGACAGAGTCTGCCGTAAAATATCTAGTTGTAACTATACAGAGCGACCTTAAGTGGAATGACCACATAAAACAGATAGTGGGGAAAGCAGACACCAGATTCAAATTCTTCGGAAGAATCTTAAGGAAATGTAAGTCATCCACGATAGAAGTGTCTTATAAGGCGCTTGTTCGCCCGATCTGGGATCGCCATCTGGTAGAACTGATAGAGGAGATAGAGAAGATCCAACGAAGAGCGGCGCGTTTCGGCACGGTATCGTTTAGCCAGCGAGAGAGCGTTACAGAGATGCTAAACAATATCCACTGGCAGACGTTACAAGAGAGGCGTTGTGCATCACGGAGAGAGTTGCTATTGAAGTTTCGAGACAGCACTTTTCAGGAGCAGTCAGACAACATATTACTTCCCCCCCACATACAAAAAATGGTTCAAATGGCTCTGAGCACTATGGGACTCAACTGCTGAGGTCATTAGTCCCCTAGAACTTAGAACTAGTTAAACCTAACTAACCTAAGGACATCACAAACATCCATGCCCGAGGCAGGATTCGAACCTGCGACCGTAGCGGTCTTGCGGTTCCAGACTGCAGCGCCTTTAACCGCACGGCCACTTCGGCCGGGCCCCCCACATACATCTCGCGCATTGACCACGAGGAGAAAATTCGAGAAATTAGATCCAATACAGAGGCTTACCGACAATCACTCTTCCCACGCACTATTCGAGGGTGGAACAGGGCTGGAGGGGATAGTGGTACCGAAAGTACCCACCGCCACGCACCATTAGGTGGCTTGCGGATTATGATGAAGATGTAGAAATGTTAAGTTGACAGTATCAATAGTATGATGAATGGGTCGATCAGGTGAGGTCTCTGAATATGGACAACTCATTGGATTTTAGCTGAGTAACCGACCAACCATGGAAATTTCAACCCTTATGAGTCTGCACATATCGAATGTTGGTGATGTTATCGTGCGGCGGAAACGAGAAGAAACAACCTCTGTTAAACGAGGACCAGGCAGACCCCGTGTACTGACGGACAGGAAATGGCCAAGTGCGAGTAGATCTCGCGCAATGAGGCCCCCGTAACAATTTAATTATGTACACACATATAGTTAATCCATCCTGGGAACAGAGACCCTCCAAGATTTTGGTTTGTTATAGAGAATCGATACTGGCAACGTATTGGTACCTGGGGATTCCAAACCCGTATCAAAATCTCTACAGTGGTTCCTTAGACCAGCGCGGACATATAAAAAGAAGTGATCAGAAGACTTCACTTTATATATGTAGAGAAAGAAGATTTAATAAAACATTTTTATTTGCTTAATAAACATGACTGCAAGTTACATTTTACGTTTGCGTGCAGTAGCGTTCGTCTGTTATGCTTTTGACGGAAGACGAATGCAGTGTATCTTCAAATGGTTGAAAGATATTTCCTATGTAATAAAGTTATAATCTGACAAGTTTCGGATTTTTTACTTTACTTGTGCTCTGAAATCTTGCTTCTTCCCGAATTTCATGATTCTAGGCCAACGGAAAGCTCACTATAGGTTTTAATGAGTGAATTTGCGAGTTTCAAAATAAAGGGAATAAACAGCCGAATCTTTTCATCGTATTGATTTAGAAACTTAAATTTTTTATACCGCCAAGGGAGTGTAACCTTTAATATGTGACATAAATCTGAAGTGATACACCAACCGGTTCCAGAGAAAAGGGTGAGTTAACAGACGAACAGAGAGACAAACGGATAAAATGTGACAAAAATATTTTTTCGTGTGGTATGATTAAAAATTAACAGTTTTCAGATTTTTTGCCCAATCAGACGGACAGACAGTCAGTTGGTTCAAAGAATGACCAACAAATTTTTTGTGTGTTATTATATAAATTAACAATTTTCGATTTTTTCACTTGTACTGTAAAACCTTGCTTCTTGCCAAATTTCATGATTGTACGTTAACGGGAATCATTTTATAGGTTATGATGAGAGACTTTTCGAGTATCAAAGTATGTGACATAAATGGCCGTATCTTTTGACTGAATTGGGAAAGAAACTTAAAATTTTTACACCGCCACGGACCATAGACTTTAATATGTGATATAAATTTGAGCTTAATACGTGTAGCCTTTCCTGGGAAGAAGGGTACTTAACAGCTGGACAGACAAGCGGACGGACAACAAAGCGATTCTGCATAAAATCAGCGGAGGAAATCAGTCGTGAGTTTTAAAATGCCTCCAGCTATCCAGCTAGCATAATGACTATGCGTCGGGACTTGAAAGAGTGGGATACGGTGGTTAGGAGCTTCTCATAAGCCAGGCATTCTTGTAGCCAGTGGTAAGGAACGCTTGAGATAGTGTAAACAGCGACGCCACTGCACAGTGAATAACTGGGAACGGGTGGTTTGGAGTGATGAATCACGCCCAATCGGATCGAAGGGTTTCGGTTAGACGAATTTCTGGTGAACGTTATCTGTCACCATGTGTTGTGCCGTCAGTGGAGTAGGAGGTCATGTTGCGGTAAGGGGGAGGTTTTCGTCGTTGAGATGTGATTCCCTCATTGTGCTTAAGAAAATACTAAATGCGGAAGGATGTGGACACATTTACGGCAATGTGTACTGCGTACAGCAGAGGAACAGTTCGGAGACGACGATCGTTTCTATGGGCATGACATAGTACCCCGTGGCAATGATCTGAGGGCCGACCGCCGTTAATAAAAATGGCGACGAACCAGGCACAGAAAGCATTTTGTATGCTAGAATTTGCCAGTGCCAGTCGGTAGTGAGTCTGTAAAGATATTTTCCATCGTAAGTTTGACAAGACACTACCTGTTCACAATGGCATGTTAAAGTGGTATAGCCGGCCGTGGTGGCCGAGCGGTTCTAGGCGCTCCAGTCCGGAACCGCGCGACCACTACGGTCGCAGGTTCGAATCCTGCCTCGGGCATCGATTTGTTTGATGTCCTTAGGTTAGTTAGTTCTATGTTCTCTGGGACTGATGACCTCAGATGTTATGTCCCATAGTGCTCAGAGCAATTTTTGAAAAGTGGTATACGATAAGCGACGTGAAGAAGCTAAGCGCTGCGCAAAAAAAGGAAACCAATTATTGAAACGGAAGATGCTGCTGAAGCTATAATATCTTGTAGGGCAACAAGAACAAATGTATGAAAATTAAAAACGATGGAGGTCGAAAAGATACGAGAGCCGGTAAATCGGCGAAATTTTCTGACCTAGGGCGCCGCCACCTGTAAATACAGCCGCGATTTTACCTATACGCTTAATTTTTAATATTCCTCGATGTCACCACTTTTTACATGTTTTCCTTTCATAATTTTTTAAAGAAACCTTTCTTCATCCGAGCCAGTTTACTTCTGATAGCTTCCTTATTTCGACCATCCCGTGTAATCCTTGATAGGGGAAGTTCAAAAATGGTTCAAATGGCTCTGAGCACTATGGGACATAACATCGGAGGTCATCAGCCCCTTGAACTTAGAACTACTTAAACTTAACTAACCTAAGGACATCACACACATCCATGCGCGAGGCAGGATTCGAACCTGCGACCGTAGCGGTCGCGCAGTTTCAGACTGAAGCGCCTAGAAGCGCTCGGCCACACTGGCCGGTAGGGGACGTTCTTCAATTTCTTCCATTACAGCGTTATTCCCAATCTTAATGAAAAGCAAGTCGTTAGTTTGCTTTCTACTATTCTTTATCATCTTCATCTTTACTTTGTTTATCCTTCGGCCATATTATGTGCTGTGGTGCTGTCCATTACTTTCAACAGGTTTTATAAAGATTTCCTTACATCCGGTCAGAAGGGCTATTTTATCTGCTAATTTAGCATCTATATCCGTTCCCGTTCCACTTAAATTGATCTTCCGGAATTTTAAATTCTTCCGTTGCTTCTTCGTCGTTTATGTTGAACAACAGTGGCGGTTAGCTGCAGGCCTACCCTACAGCCTTTATAATACTTTCCACTTTCATCATTATCACACTGATTTTGCAAATACTGTAGAGTATTCATTAGTATCTGCACATTCGACAAGACTTTTATAGTTGTGAACATGTTCCGCCACTTTCAATGGTCGCAGGCTTTCTTTGTGCGGACAGTCACGATTTTTCTTCAAGCAGCATTGCATTACTAACAAGGGAAACTCTCCATCGTACCCGCCTCAGATTTAGTGGCAAGATGGCCCAATGGATAGCCCGTCAAAAACTGAACACAGATCAAGCATGAAAACAGGAAGAAGGTGTACTGAACTATGAAAAAAGAAGCAAAATAGAAACGGTGAACGGTCCAAGATTAACAAGTGCAACACTGCGCGAGTGCCGGCCGGTGTGGCCGAGCAGTTCTAGGCGCTTCAGTCTGGAACTGCGCGTCCGCTACGGCCGCAGGTTCGAATACTGCCTCGGGCATTGATGTGTGTTATGTCCTTAGGTTAGTTAGGTTTAAGTAGTTCTAAGTTCTAGGGGACTGATGACCTCAGATGTTAAGTCCCATAGTGCTCAGAGACATTTGAACCATTTTTGAACTGCGCGAGTAATAACAGACGCGTCGTCGTGGTTGAATGGTCTGTCGGCCTTTGGCTGTCGTGAGGCGCGCACGTCTTCTTTGCGGGTCGCCTGTCTGCTGCTTGCGAGCGAGCGCGCGTTTGTTTACTTACGCGTCCAGGTTTGGCTCAGAACCCGACTTCATCGACCATCATGGCTCTTTATTACCACCGAGACACAATTAAATCAACTTTTCCATTGGATAACGAACGAGCGAAGGGGTATGAAGTAGAGAGTTTTGTACGGGATGAAATGCATCTCCCGCCACAAGATATTCTTGGAATTCATTTTTTGATCGTCAGTACTACTATGTACATAAAGCTGGCGAATGACGAGCTGTGCGCCGACGTTTTGGGATGCCACACTAATGCTCTCAAGGTCCGATACTGTGAAGGATTTACAGAGACCGTCGTCGTTGATAACGCTGGTTTTGGCCTCCGAGCGTTGAGGACTTTCGAACTCTCGTTTGAAGTATCATCGGACGTTGTTGTAGCCGCCTGTAAGCCTTACGGCAACGTCGCCAGTCACGTGGCTGAAACGTGGAAGACATTCGAAACATACCGTGTCCTCAGTGGCGTCCGTCAGATAAAAATTGAACAACGGAAACACGTGCCTTCCTACTAGGCTGTTGTCATGTACAATGGCCAGCCGCGCACCTGTTACGGTTGTGGCCGGGAAGACCATGTCCGTTCTGAAAGTCTCCCACGTAGACTAGTTCAGATGCCGATCGGAGACGTCGCTCTTCGTGTGGCGCCCACTGGGTTACTCTGTCTCACGCGTCTGCGGCGGTGCTGCCTGCTGCGCCACCTCTTAACGACGCGATGGACGCTTCGCCTACCTCTCCTATACTCCTGCCGGAGGCAATACAAATGAACGATGACCGTCAGCAGGCACAAGTTGTCTGTCCCGACCCCATGGTTTTTATCATGGAGCTGTACCTACCTCCGCTTTTCTGCCATCTGGCCACATGTCGGACGATAGCCGCCAGCCATCCGACATGGAACAGCATGTTAGGAAGTAACGCTTGCCGAGGAAACGGAAGAGACAACGCCATACCCCTTCTGATGACTGCGTCCATCGGAAGTCTGAACAGGATGGCGACCCTACTACTGATAGTACGCTGTCCTCTGACGCCCTGAAATCTGACGACACGACGTTCTTCCCCGCCTCCATCTCCAGTCAGCGTACACCACCGGACACCGATCTTTCCCCGCCTGCGTCTGATCCGGTTGCCTCCCTATCTGTATCTCATTCTACCTGTGGGCGCACCTCTGATAGTATTCCACTGAACTAGCCCGGTGAAACGTCTGTCTCCTGGACAGACGACGTCGATGCTGAGGATGGATATTCTGGAGACGTCACAGTGGTGTGCCCTTCCAGGGGGGGCGTAGCAGTGAGTTCCCTGAGCTTTCCCCGTGTTTGAATCGCCCGTCCTCGTGGTGGTGGCAATTTCCAGACTTATCGCAAAGCCACGGTCAATGTCAACAACATTCGCCTACGCCACAAACTGGCTTTACTCCATGACATGCTGCATGCCGTGGACGTTGACATAGCTCTCCTTCAGGAGGTGCACGTTGCAACTTTCTGTGCTCCACCTACTGCTGGTGGCGTGGCGATCCTCTTACGTGACAGTATCCTCGCTGATGTAGTTGCCTATCTTCATGATAATACAGGTATGGCTCTCACGTTTAGTGGCCTGAGGATGGTCAATGACTAACGCGCCATCTGGTTCGAGTCGCTGCCTTGAACGTTCCCCCTTCTTCTCAGAGACAGTCACGCCTATCTTCCTGGGTCGCCAGGATGCATAGATTATGGGAGGAAATTTCAGCTGCACCCAGGCACCCAAAGACTATCACGTCAATTTCCGTGCGCTGCACTAGCGACAATTGCAGCACCTCAGCCTAGTGGATTTTTGGGAGCACGTTCATGGCGATCGTCTGGGGTTTACACGTTTCACTAGCCATTCTTCCAGCCGACTCGATCGTGTTCACATCTCCCGCGATATTGTGAGTGGGATACACGCCCGTTCCGTTCTGTGGCCACGACACATATATCTACGCCACCAATCTCTGCCGCCAAAGGGTGTGGCGCGGCTTTGGACCGTCGAAACTGAACACGCTCCACCTTACTTCACCCGACTGATGGCAGCTCATCGAGACCACGTGGACAGCTCATCATCGATGCTGTGATGCCCATCAGTCTGCCCTGTCTTGATGAGTGTTCCGTGCAAAGCCTGCCTTCCGCAAGGCCTTGATTGGTTACGGAAGGGAGGTCGCGGCATGGCGGCGACGGATTCAGGAACACTATTTTACCATTCTCCGAGAATGTACTATGATGCTGTGTTAGCCAGAGCGCCAGGTGATGGTGAGTCTTGCCAAGGCATAGCTCACATCCCTCTCTCGCTGCCATCTTGAAGGAGCTGAGCTATGGTCAGGGCTCAAACACATAATGGGTTAGTGCAAGAGCATCCATCTACGTACCATGTCATAGCGGGACGACGCCACCGTCGGAGGAATTTGATAATGTTCTTAGGACCGGTGATAGGCAGCTTTTTGATACCCATCGGGACATCGGGTCTGCCCTCCATGTACATTATGTTATGCTGTACTCTGAACAACGTCACCACCCTACCAACATTATAGAGGTCTCCAGACTCTCGTTTTGCTCGGTTCCCGTGGATGTGACGATGGATCTGCTTGTCAGCCTCACGGAGCGCAAAATCTATGACGCTATCCAGGCGGGTTCTGTGAGCAGATCGGCTGGATCTGACGGCCTCCCACTGCAGTTTTATCAGACATTTCGTCCCCTTCTGGTGCCAGCGTGGATGGAAATTTGTCAGGACCTTATGTCACCTATCGTGCCGATTCCAGACGGCTTCCTCTATGGTTTCCTTATTCTCATCCACATGCCTCGGGGTACCTCACGGGTGTGCGGTTACCGCCTCTTGATGTTACTCAACAGCAACACGAAGATCTTCATTCGGCTGTTGGCTGCGCGGCTTAAACGGACAGCTTGGTATGTGGTTTCTCCCGATCAAACCTCTTTGGGAGATGTCAGTAACATCCGCACTGCCCTCTGTCGCTATCGGGACACAATCGCTCTTGCTATAATTTTGACAGCTCTTGACTTCAGCCAGGCATTCGATCGGGTCGATCACGACTACTTGAAAGGGGTGCTCCGCGGTATGGGCTGCCCTGTTACTACCGCCGACGACATAATGCGTCTCCTTCGTGGAGCTACGTCTCGTTTATCTAGAATGGCCGTCCTCCTCCCATCTCGATCCGTCGATCAGTGCGTTAAGGCTGCCCATTCTCTACAGTATTGTATGCTTTCGCCATGGAACCGTTGCTCTGCGCCCTTCGTCAACGCCTCTCTGGGATGTCTCTCGGTGACCATGTATTCAGCTGCACTGCTTATGCGGACGATCTCGTCATCGTTCTCCATAGCGGTGCTGAAGTCAGGGAGGCACTGGCGTGGATTACCAGCTACGGCGAAGCTTCTGGTACCTGCCTTAATGTCTGCAAATTGAGCGCAGTGGCTATGTGGCTATAGGTGCTGGGCTTCCTGCGAAAAGCCTTGCCCTCAACTGCCGGCGCCTACTTTCCCAACTACGAGCTGGTCTCTTAGATCGCCGTCTACGAGCATTCGATATCCAGAATGGACACAATACGTAAATGTATATTCGGCGTCATGTATCATCCATATGGCACGGAAATTTCCCATTTCGCCATCGATGGTCCACCGCATGCTAGCGGCATTGGGTACATTTGTTTGCCACGGCTTGCTGTTCACGATAATGTACGAGACGCTCACACTCCCGCGGTGCAGGTGCGGTTTAGGTCTGTATTATGTGCCTCACAGAGCGGTAGTCCTTCTCATTGGCTCTCACATGACGTTGCGGCGCCGTAGTCCTACGTGCTTTACCAGCCTATTGCTGGAGACCCTTGCACCACACTCTTTCTCAGCACGTATCCAACTTTCGGAAGTCTCGCCTCCCTTCCTTTACTTCCGCTACTTTTTCCTTGATCTGAGCTGCGTCCGTAGTGTGATACTGCCGACGCAATTGACATCCATGAAGGCGATTATGATTCCCTTCAGCAGCACGCGTCACTGAATGTGGTGAACGGAAGCTTGCCCACGTCGACTGGCGTGCCATTTGGCGATCGGTGTGCGCTCCTTATCTTGACACTGACGTCCAGTCTGTATACTACCTTACTGACAATGGGAAGCAAGTAAGCCGGTCACGTCTTCACAGGATTCACCTCGCAGACGCCCCGTTGTGTATCGTCTGGTATGTTTTGGACACAGACGACCACCGCCTAGTGTGCTAGATCGGCAAGAGGTGTCTGGATCTTGGTGCTACAGATGTTGTCTCTAATCACCAGTACGACTCCTCATCAGATATCTACTCAGCTGCTCCTCTTTCCGGAAGCTGGATGCTTGCCGCAAGCAAAGACGAACTCTGTGAAATGGATTTGAGAACATGCAGCTCACTTCTTGCATGCTTATGACGAGAAAAGTATCCTTGATTTTTGGCACTTCCCTAATGAGCGCCGTTGTGCAGTTTTCCGCAATCCAAAATACAGACTATTTTTCTCCAGTTTCCTATGCAGTATCTTCCTTAACCCACCCCAGAGCTGGGGTGCTCCTGACATGAAGAGTTGTCACCCGCCTGTTCCACACTTAGAACCGATATGTTTTCTGGTCATCGGAATGCTCTTCTCGGAAAAATTATACGTTGATAGTCTCAATGACTCTGACGTCTTGCTGCGCTTTCCTTCTCGCGACGCAGGTTTTGCTTTTCTCGGTGGCATTAATGTTAAAAATAAATAAATAAAAATAAAAAACGAAAGAAAAGGAAAATAAATAAATAAGCGATGTTCGTTGTACCTCTACTCCATGTCCCTACAGTTTCCTTGGTTCCTAGAGGGTGGAAACTGGACATGGTGGCCAGGCCTCGGGTTGCCCCGGGAAGGTAAAAAAAATAATAAAAAATAAAAAAATCATGGTGTTGGAATGTGTGACGGAGGAGACGTGTTCAAAACTCTCTCGTGCCGTTTAATTTTACTTTTTTTACTACATTATGAACGTTCCGTTCTGTCATTGAAATGTTTGTTCTCTTACTGTAGTCTTGGCAATTCTCATATTATACAAACGTCGCAAGTACACGTGATGGACAGTGAGAGCAGGCGAGATACGACAGAGACGTCTCACAGAAATGAAAACAACAAATAAACGGGTGCAACCTATGTTACAACAAAGGAATTCAAGAGCCAAGACTTTCAAAACAAATCACAACTTCAAAAACATTAAAAACGTATGTTTTGACAGAGCACAGAGAAACTGTGCGTTTGCGAAACTTTTGCGTTCATTTGTTGTAGCTTATGTGACAAACTATTACATTTTCATCCTCGTGGTTCTAGGCGCGCAGTCCGGAACCGTGAGACTGCTACGGTCGCAGGTTCGAATCCTGCCTCGGGCATGGATGTGTGTGATGTCCTTAGGTTAGTTAGGTTTAAGTAGTTCTAAGTTCTAGGGGACTGATGACCACAGCAGTTGAGTCCCATAGTGCTCAGAGCCATTTGAACCATTTGAACATTTTCATCATTTCCTTGAGAGTGATCACATTCACATTCATACGAACATCTAAATCGGGAAACGTCACTCACTCACTAGGAGTACAAATTAGGTGCGTCGGTAAGAGATTCTTACGATATGTACTAATGCCGTGTAGGACACACCAGACGCGTTTTCCGGTGGAGGATTCGGTTAACTTGTCGCCTTGTCATCAAACGTTTGCGGTTCCCATTCGAAAGCCACTTCCTTTCGGCTGCTAACAGAGTAGTTGTGTAGAATCAACTGTCACAATAGGTCCCTTCCTTCGCTGTTGAAAACGGACGCTACACCACCACACAGACACAAATTTGAATACAGAGAACAGCGAAAGGAAAAAAAAAAGAAAATTGTCACGAGGGCGATTAAAACACAGTTCACCTGCTCGGCAGTCTGACACCGTGTCCATGTAAGCACGTCGCCGTTGCTCTTTCAGTCTGCTCTATATTGCACTTCTTGTCCTTGGACCGTTCACTGATTCTATCAGATTTTGACGGGCTGTCCAATGGGTCCTCTTACTACAAAATCTGAGGGCTGTGCGACGGGGAGTTTCCCTAGGAGGTGCAGTGTTCTCTTGCACATTGTCCCTTCCTGAAATCAAACTTGTCTTCGTCCACTGCGACTGCAATTTTTCTTTTTATTCTTTTGCGTTATTTTCCTCAGCAGTTTACAAGCGTGACATGTCAGACTAATCATCCGATAATTTAATATTTGTCTTCGGGTGCCTGTATTGGTAATGTGAATATAATACTCTCCTGGAAATCACCTGTTACATAGATTTTTGGCATCAGCTCCAAATAATCTTTTACTTTCTATATCACCCACAGATTTTAGTAACTCCCAAGGAATATGATCGTCTCCTGTTGATGTGTTTGAGCTATATCATTCGGTGCTCTTCGAAGCTCCGACTGCTTTACTGGATCACTTGTTTCTTTCATATCAACTGCTTCCTCCTCTTCTGTCACAATACTTGGCAGTTCCTTTCCATCGTACAGGTAACGATATAATCCTACCATCTATCTGAGAGTTCTCTTGCTTTTAACATACGTGTTCCTTCTGCATCTATACTACATTTTATCCGGCGATTTGCAGGCCAAGGTAAGGTCTTCGGCCTGAAATGTCATTGATTTGAGTAGAATTATCTTCAGTAATGAGACTCGCTTCGATCTGAGCACGATAACCAGTGTAGACGTGTCTAGACACGCCCAGGACAGTGGTGGGATACCAACCTGACTGTCACCCGTCATACGCCCTATATTCTGAGATGCCGTTTCTTTTCATAGCAGGACCACTCTGGTTGTCATCCGCGGCACCCTCACAGCGCATCGATACTTCGACGATACTCGACGCCCGATTTGATGTCCTACATAGCAAGCCATCCTGTTCTTACATTTCAGAAAGAAAATACCCGCCCGCAGAGCTTGAGAATTTGTGCTGATTGTCTTCGTGCTTGCCAAACCCTACCTTGGCCAGCAAAGTCGCCGGATCTCTCCCCAACTGAGAACGTTTGGAGCATTATGGTCAGAGCCCTCCAACCAGCTCGGGATTTTGACGATATAACGAGCCAATTGGACAGAATTTGGCACGATTTTCCTCACAAGGACATTCAACAACTCTGACAATCAATGAAATGCCGAATAGCTGTTTGCATAATTGACAGAAGTGGACCAAAGTGTTATTAACTAGCACAGTTTTTAAGTTCTTTCTCGTGAATAAATCATTCAATTTTTCTGAAATTTTTATCATTTGGCTGTCTGTCCATGTACTTCATATCTACCGATTTCCGTGCCATTCGTATACTTCTCTTGTGGTGCATCGTTCTTTCTCTTTCTCTCTCTCAATTTGTCTTGAAAAGTGTGCTGTACCCAGTGTGGAAACTTTACTGTTTCCGATGATCGCATTACATACAATAAAACATTTTCGTTGACTGTGTACGGCACTGAGGATTTTTTCCCACTGCCTACATAATTTAAAGGAGCTGTGGGGTATGCAGTCCACCTGTGAGAGACCGTAGTACCGATGCACTGCACTGTTTTAGATCTTGAGTGCGAGCGCCCCGGAGATGAAGAAGCCGAAAACTGACGACGCAGCGACCCTGGTGCAGCAGATACGGCAGGAGGCAAAGGGGCGAGAAGAGGTAAGAGTGTGCGAAACATTACCACTATAGCAGTGCCGCGACAGTAACTCTCTTATGAAAAGAACGCCTGATCAGTGTTACAGTCCTCATGACAGGCTCGTAATAAGATATAGTTCTTTTCCCAACGGAAATGATAGTTCCAGAGCTATACCGTTTTTATCTCTTTCTTCGATACTACACTAACGGAAAAAATTGCAACAGCAAAAAACGTCAATGTAGAGTAATGATCTTTTGGGAACACGTTTGTCTAGATATCATATTTAAGTGATTAAAATTGCAAAACCACTGGTTAATGTAAGCGCGAAATAAGCAAATGCAAATGTGAAATGCTTGTAGATTAATAAACGGATTAACCACGAGAAAGTCGAATGCAAGCATGGATACGTGCGTGTATTGTGTTGTACGGGTACCAAATGTCAGTTTATGGGACGGGGTTCCATGCCTTGGTCGGCCAGTGCAGGGACTACTGCTGTTCGTGGATGACGCTGGGATTGTCGTCTGATGATGTCCAATATGTGATCGATTGAAGTCAGATCTGGTGATGGAATAGATCAGGAAAACATGTCGACACTCTGTAGAGCATGCTGGGTAACAACAGCGGCATGTGGGCGAGCGTTATCCTATTGAAAAGCAGCCCCTAGAATGCTGTTCACGAATGGTAGCACGACAGGTCGAACTACCAGACTGACGTACAATTTCGCAGCCAATGTGCGTAGGGTAACCACAAGAGTGTTCCTGCTGTCATACGAAATCGCACCCTATACCATAATCTTAGGTGTAGGTCTAGTGTGTCTAGCACACAGATAGCGTGATAGCAGGCTCTCAATTTGCCTGCTCCTAACCAACACACGGTCATCACTGGCACCGAGGCAGAACCAGCTTCCATCAGAAAGCATAACAGACCTCCACCTTTCCCTACAAAGAGATCTTGCTTCATACCGCTGGGTATGGGTGATGGTTTGGGATCGGCGGAATGCAAGCTACAGGGCATCTGGCTCGCAGCTGTCCTTGAAGTAACCGATCTGTAATAGCTCGTTGTGTCGTGTCACTGTGGTGCCAAATGCCACTCAAATTCCTGCTGCAGACGCAGTACGGTGCGCCGGCGCCATACGCCGAACACCTTGGTCTTCCCTCTCGGTTGTGTCACGTGGCTTTTCGGACCCTAATCTTCTAGCGACCGTACATTCTCGTGATCAGCGCTTCCAGCAATCATATACAGTGGCTACATTCCTGCCAAGACTTTCTGCACTGTGACAGAAGTAACGTCCAGCTACTCGTAACCATATTATAGGACCTCGTTCAAAATTAGTGGAGTGTTAATAAAGATGTCTTTGTCACCTTAAAGGTGTTCTTGACTAACATCAACTCACCACGTCCAGTCTCAAAGGTAACTAAAGCTCACTACCGTTACTGCATGTATTTAAAGCAAAGCTGGTTTGAATGTTCATATTGGCGCTATTAGCGCCACTTTATGTGACTGGCGCGAAATCTGAACAGACACCGTCTCTCAAATGTAGAAAGAAGGCTATCAACTTTCATTTTGCACAATCCTTCTTGGTGTTGCGATTTTTTTCCCTCGATGTTGTTTTGTGATCATAGCTCCATTCTCAACCAATAACTGTTGTAAAAACAGTCATGATGCCGGGTTGCAACCCGGCATCGTCACTGCCCACAGTTAGACCGGAATGAGACTGAGACACCGAAACTACTAGCAAAGATAGAAATAAAAGTTGTGGCTAATGAAGTATCGTATCCAGGCTAAATACTTTCATCATTTACGAATCCACACATAAAGTTTTCCTTATTAAATAATTAGGAAGACAACGATAAACAGTTCATTTTAGTGCTTCACTGGATAATAGAGAGTCTTCGAATGGTGTACTGTTGGTGTGAAGAGCTACCATCTGTAAAACTCTACCACTGAACTTCTACATCGCTATATTTTGAAGTACTTATTCACTGGTAATAACATCAAGCTCAAAAAGAGTTCATTGTACCAAGAGAGGATTAAAGGACCCTCACAAAAACACTCTGCATGCGGATTGTCATTTGTCACAATCTATTAAACAGGAATGCTCTCCGTCAAGATTTGTCACTATTAGTAAGATTAGCATGTATCTGTTCGAATGAAAGTCCAGTAGTATCATTATTTTATTCCAACGGGTTAGTGTTGTACCGAATGCACGAAGCTGCTTATCTACTCATTGTATAGTACTGGCATATGCGCACAGTACAAACAATGGCTGCTTGTCAATTTGTCAATTATTTTTTCGTTCTCCGCGCCCAACTGGACGCACTGTGAAGTTAAGATCTTTTCATGTAGATCCTAGGGACGCTAGTGCGACCAGTTCTAGAGTAGGCCTATTTTTCCTGTGGTTGGAATCCTTATCAAGAGCCGCATGCGGTAGCCGTGCGGTCTGAGGCGCCTTGCCATGTATAGTGTTCCTTTTGAAATATTCAAGCCGATTGTTCTACACGCGAATGGAATAGAAAAAAGTCTATAATATTGGCATGCACTTCTGCCTGGCACTGTGTATTGGCCTGCAAAGAAAATGCACTGATGAGCCAAAACATTATGACTATTGTAGACCACGAAATTGAATGCTGCCTCGTGGTGTGGAGAAAACTGATTGAAGGATGGTGAAACCGCGAGCAGCCGAGAATGTGCTACAAGTCCACGCCTCATCACATGACGTGGAGGTCGGAGGCTTTTCCACCCTGTAAAGCAGAAAAGACGGCGATCTGTGGCAGATCTGAAGACGGAGTACAATGCTGGTGGAAGCACAAGTCTTTCGGAGCACACCATGAAGTGCATATTGTTGGACATAATACTCAGCAGCAAGGATCCCTACGTGTTCTCATGTTGACCCAACGATATCATCAATTATGTCTGCAGGCCCGACTGTGGACTAATTGAAACCTCTCACAAGATTGGATGAATCAAGTCGGTGGTTATGTCTGGATCCTCCGTTATCCAGGCGTTCCACTGCTAGACACATGTACCACACCAGGGATGCCGGCTGGGAGTCGGGGGGGGGGGGGGGGCGGGGGAGAGTGCTGTATCATGTATTCTAAGAGGCACATTAACTGTCAGATGTGTGCACGTGAACATTATTGCAGACCAGCTCTGCATTCCTCCTGCACCTTCCAGCAGGATGCTGTCTGTGTCACGAGACCAGAGTCTTGCTATAATGGTTTGTGGAACATGATGCTGAAGTCATTTTGATTTCTTGGCCACCAAATGCTCCTGATATGAATGCGATGGTAAACATCTGTAACTCTGTCAGGTGCCAGCTCGGTGCCTACAAGCTACCGATCCACAAGTGGGTAACCTGTGCATGGGCATCCGGTGCCGCATACCTCTGGAAACCTACCAAGGAGTTTTCGAATCCATGTCAAGCAGAATCGCTGGTGCATTGTGTAGCAAATGTGGACCAACACGATATTAAGTGAGTGGTCATAATGTTCTGGCTCATCAGTGTAAGTAGGTCTAGATACAGCGAGACGGTATTCATTCATAAAAATGTTTCTTTGTTTGCGTTTTCAGGAAATAAACAGCAGAATTTACGGTACCGGCAACAAAGATGCCACGCCACAAGAAAGTGGTGAGTGATAATATTATATGATATTTACCTCATACGGTAGTTTCTGGTGATTAATTCTTGAGGTTTTAACCCAATGTTACGTTACGCTATTCCTCTATCTCCAAACAAAGGTACTGTCTGTTTGCGCTTGCTTCTGAAACACAGTGGAGACCTATGGCTTGAAACGGTAATAGTAATTCTCATCAGCTTATGCCACCAAACCAGAGGTATGGTGGTTCACACTAAGAGATGTAGTTTTATTGTTCTTTCTATTTTTTTTAAACTAAACATTTTCACAGTGTATGTACACTCACATGTCAGGTCAACGTCCTGGAAAAACGTAAGAACGTCACATTTTACTCAAAATAATGCATTACTGCAATCATCTGATCTTCCCACGATCATGTTGTCATGCATCTAGGTATGTATGTGTATTGTTATAAAAATCATATGTAGAGGCAAGGGAGATATGAAAATTTCACGGTACATGTGGTGTGGAACTTGGTGCAGGAATAATTTTACAGCACCAGTCGCAGCTCGTAATTACAGGCACTGTGGCGGAGCCGCCCTAAAATATAATTCTCAAACATGTTACAGAAGCGGTGTGCTTCGAACAGGTGGTAGCCAGTCTTAAGACTGCGCCTTGAAATGCACTTTCGCTCTATGTAGCAGAGGTTTGGGGAAGTGGCTCCCTTGGAGTACAGCCCTTATGGGCGTCCGAAGGCTCTTGTTTTTCAGCTTCAGGGTGTCCTGAAACCTTTCACGTTCCATTCCTTACGTCGAAAGGGAATCAACATAGTTGCTGAAATTTTGCTATCGAATTCCTGCTGAAACTTCGCTATCTAATCCCTGTACACCACTATTATGCTTTGATGTGTCATTAATGGACGTTTATTATTGTTGTTGTTGTTGTTGTGGTCTTCAGTCCTGAGACTGGTTTGATGCAGCTCTCCATGCTACCCTATCCTGTGCAAGCTTCTTCATCTCACAGTACTTACTGCAATATACATCCTTCTGAACCTGCTTAGTGTGTTCATCTCTTGCTACCCCTCTACGATTTTTACCCTCCACGCTGACCTCCAATGCTAAATTTGTGATCCCTTGATGCCGCAGAACATGTCACACCAACCGGTCCCGTCTTCTTGTCAAGCTGCGCCAAAAACTCCTCTCCTCCCCAATTCTATCCAATACCTCCTCATTAGTTATGTGATCTATCCATCTAATCTTCAGCATTCTTCTGTAGCACCACATTTCGAATGCTTCTATTCTCTTCTTGTCCCAACTATTTATCGTCCATGTTTCACTTCCATACATGGCTACACTCCATACAAATACTTTCAGAAGCGACTTCCTGACACTTAAATCTATACTCGATGTTAACAAATTTCTCTTCTTCAGAAACGCTTTCCTTGCCATTGCCAGTCTACATTTTATATCCTCTCTACTTCGACCATCATTAGTTATTTTGCCCCCCAAATAGCAAAACTCCTTTACTACTTTTTAAGTGTCTCATTTCCTAATCTAATTCCCTCAGCATCACCCGACTTAATTTGACTACATTCCATTATCCTCGTTTTGCTTTTGTTGATGTTCATCTTATATCCTTCTTTCAAGACACTGTCCATTCCATTCAACTGCTCTTCCAAGTCCTTTGCTGTCTCTGACAGAATTGCAATGTCATCGGCGAACCTCAAAGTTTTTATTTCTTCTCCATGGATTTTAATACCTACTCCGAATTTTTCTTTTGTTTCCTTTACTGCTTACTCAATATACAGATTGAATAACATCGGGGAGAGGCTACAACCGTGTCTTACTCCCTTCCCAACCACTGCTTCCCTTTCATGCCCCTCGACTCTTATAACTGCCATCTGGTTTCTGTACAAATTGTAAATAGCCTTTCGCTCCCTGTATTTTACACCTGCCACCTTCAGAATTTGAAAGAGAGTATTCCAGTCAACATTTTCAAAAGCTTTCTCTAACTCTACAAATGCTAGAAACGTAGGTTTGCCTGTCCTTAAGGTCAGCATTGCCTCACGTGTTCCAATACTTCTATGGAATCCAAACTGATCTTCCCCGAGGTCAGCTTCTACCAGATTTCCATTCGTCTGTAAAGAATTCGTGTTAGTATTTTGCAGCTGTGACTTATTAAACTGATAATTCGGTAATTTTCACATCTGTCAACACCTGCTTTATTTGGAATTGGAATTATTAAATTTTTCTTGAAGTCTGAGGGTATTTCTCCTGTCTCATACATCTTGCTCACCAGATGGTAGAGTTTTGTCAGGACAGGCTCTCCCACGGCCGTCAGTAGTTCTAATGAAATGTTGTCTACTCCTGGGGCCTAATTTCGATTCGGGTCTTTCAGTGCTCTGTCAAACTCTTCACGCAGTATCGTATTTCTCATTTCATCTTCATCTACATCCTCTTCTATTTCCATAATATTGTCCTCAATACAACGCCCTTGTATAGACCCTCTATATTCTCCTTCCACCTTTCTGCTTTCCCTTCTTTGCTTAGAACTGGGTTTCCATCTGAGCCCTTGATATTCATACAAGTGGTTCTCTTTTCTCCAAAGGTTTCTTTAATTTTCCTGTAGGCAGTATCTATCTTACCCCTAGTGAGATAAGCCTCTACCTCCTTACATTTGTCCTCTAGCCATCCCTGCTTAGCCATTTTGCACTTCATGTCGATATCATTTTTGAGACGTTTGTATTCCTTTTTGCCTGATTCAATTACTGCATTTTTATATTTTCCACTTTCATCAATTAAATTCAATATTTCTTCTGTTACCCAAGGATTTCTCCTAGCCCTAGTCTTTTTACCTACTTGATCCTCTGCTGCCTTCACTACTTCATCCCTCAGAGCTACCCATTCTTCTTATATTGTCCTTCTATCCTCCATTCCTATCAATTGTTCCCCTATGCTCTCCCTGAAACTCTCTACAACCTTTGGTTCTTTCAGTTTATCCAGGTCCCATCTCCTTAAATTCTCACCTTTTTGCAGTTTCCTCAGTTTTGATCTACTGTTCATAACCAATAGATGGTGGTCAGAGTCCACATCTGCCCCTGGAAATGTCTTACAATTTAAAACCTGGTTCCTAAATCTCTGTTTTACCATTATATAATCTATCTGATACCTTTTAGTATCTCCAGGCTTCTTCCACCTATACAACCTTCTTTCATGATTTTTTAACCAAGTGTTAGCTATGATTAAGGTATGCTCTGTGCAAAATTCTACCAGGCGGCTTCCTCTTTCATTTCTTACCCCAATCCATATTCACCTACTATGTTTCCTTCACTCCCGTTTCCTACTTTCGAATTCCAGTCACCCATGAATATTAAATTTTCATCTTCCTTCACTACCTGAATAATTTCTTTTATCTCATCATACATTTTATTAATTTCTTCATCATCTGCAAAGCTAGTTGGCATATAAACTTGTACTACTGTAGTAGGTATGGGCTTCGTGTCTATCTTGGCCACAATAACGCGTTCACTATGCTGTTTGTAGTAGCTTACCCACACTCCTATTTTTTTATTCATTATTAAACCTACTCCTGCATTGCCCGTATTTGATTTTGTATTTATAAGCCTGTATTCCCCTGACCAAAAGTCTTGTTCCTCCTGCCACCGAGCTTCACTAATTTCCACTATATCTAACTTTAACCTATCCATTTCTCTTGTTAAATTATCTAACCTACCTGCCCAATTAAGGGATCTGACATTCCACGCTCCGATCCGTAGGACGCCAGTTTTCTTTCTCCTGATAACGACGTCCTCCTGAGTAGTCCCCACCAGGAGATCCGAATGTGGGACTACTGTCTGGAAGTGTTTTAAATAGTTCTTTTTCTTGTCACTGGTTTTTCCATCCACCACTGGAATAAGTTTGCAAATGTCTCGTCAGAGTGCACTAGAGTGCGGTAACGTAGGTATCACCACCTAGCGAGAGTTTTACGAATTATTAGAGGAAAAAGCGCGCGTCATATGTGCAGTACGCGAAATATGTTCCAGTACTTCAGTTTCTTTGCTTACTGATTGCGTCTGTGGGTAACGCGCGTTATTAGCAATTTTCTCTTAGTGAGTGTATTATTCATGAATTAGTGAGTTTTACTTTCTTGAAAATAAATGCAACATACCACGAGTTCGAAAACAACACAATACGTATTCAGTTTGCAATTTATCGGGAATATTTTGGAACATGCGATTAGGATGAAAGTGAAGGAACCTGATGCGCCCAGACCCGATCTAAGCCTCAATCAAAAACAAAAACAGCGTAAATCCAGTCGAGGGTATACACACAATTTTAAAAGGGCAAAGTACAATGCAGCTGAGTGGTTGTGAAGTGAAAAATGCTTTTCTTTGTTTCACCTGTCGTGTGACAAATATTAATGGACATTATGTGCCAGCTAGATAGTGCTTACCGCCTTAATACAGGATGGGCCAAATAAAATTGTGCGGACGAGTGGATACGACTTGTGGCAGCATTAACGGAGGAGGAAAAGATGTACAGTTCCAACAGGATGGATGGTACAAATGGCTCTGAGCACTATGGGACTTAACATCTATGGTCATCAGTCCCCTAGAACTTAGAACTACTTAAACCTAACTAACATAAGGACATCACACAACACCCAGTCATCACGAGGCAGAGAAAATCCCTGACCCCGCCGGGAATCGAACCCGGGCGTGGGAAGCGAGAACAGGATGGAGCAACTGCCCATACAACCGGCGGAACCTTGCGGCACATCTACACAATCGTCACGCCTGACACAGTTGTTAGCAGAGGTTAGTCTGGTCGCTGCCCTAGCGGGCCACCAAGGTCATTTATTTGATCTGTCAGTGTGTGATTACTTTATGAGGGGAACCCTCAAGTCTAAGGTGTATCGCAACAGCCCTCATAGTCTTCAAAAACTGCTGCAGAACATTTCGGAGCAATTCCAGCCCAGCCTTCAGTAACTGGCTGACCAGGGCCCAAAACGGCCAAGAAATGAGTGGTGATCACTTTCAACATGTGCTGTAGTCAGGTTAGTACTTTACTTCCTTTCCTCTTCTGTGTTTCTTTGTACACTGGAACTCTGTTCTCCGGGCCACTTTCACTTCTTCCACAGTGTATAAAGACATACAATGAAAATGAATCAAAAAATCGGTGTAGATTCAGTAAATTGATGACTACATTAAATTTTGCGACAAATTCGAGCTTACCGTAAGTGGCCATGATGAAATATTTAAGGGCTCATCTGAACGCGAAAGTGATAACATATTTTATTTTCACTGTCAAAGACATGACATGAAGCGCTATCGATAAACAAGATGTAGTTGCGGGGAAAAAACAGCAAATGTTTTAATATTGTATTTCAGCTCTGACTCCTCTCGCGCTACTTATAATGCTGAGATAATCTGTTTTTGTGCGGACGCATTTTATCATTGCTCCGTAACTCCAGACATTTTGTTACATACTGAAGATAGGCTGATTTAAAGAGACATATCGATGAACTCATTTATATTAATATACTCCCAAGCAACAATTATTATTTATATGCAAGTGTCTATTCATAACTTATGTGATTTCATGAATATATATTTTATTAATCCCTACGTCTCTTTTTCATTCTAGTAGTTTTAACAATGATCTAAGCGGCTGTGACATGGCAGAGGTTTGTTTACAGTCGGATGGAAAATTATAAAGTCCTAGCATAAAGTAAATCTTCTCGGCAGTTTTACTGCAAGAAGTCAGATATTTCACACGGTAATGCAAAAATACTTAGCAAACGACCGACATCAGCCACCATTGCCATTGTTCGCATGCCAGACAATGTGTGAGGAAATAATATTCTTAAATATCAATACTTTGAAGTATTATTAATTATGTGAACTGCATTCTCATCCTCACATGCAACAGCATATTATTATTATTATTATTATTGAAAGGGTACAGTACCGCCAAACATTGAAAATAGGTACAACATACATCATTATTTTTGTCAGAACAACACATTTTTTTTGTAAAATAACTCAATTTCAATTAATACAGCGAAGCTGGATGCTAGTGTGGGAAAGAATGACAATTTATTTATTTAATTGATCACATGTGCACTCCCACAAAGTAAATCCCTACATCCAGTTCGGTGAGATCTGTGAAATGAATGAATGTACGGTCATCTGCTAACCGCAGATAGTGAATGTGAATATATGATCATCTTTGAGACAATCCTTTGGCCACCTTTGGTGGGACCAAAGAGATGAAATTTACCTGAGCTTTGAGCGCCTGAAATGTGGAAGGTGCTCCCCCACTTCAGCAGAGGTGCGAGAGGACCTCAAGAACGGCCATGTTTCAGCACTCTGCCGCTGGATCTAGTGCTGTTAAGACCTGTTTTAGTTGTGCTCTGTAAATACAAAAGAGTGGAGACATGGTATGCATGTGGAATATTTAAGAGTAGTTTGAAATAATAATTTCTCTATTTCAGGAACTTTTGTGGGGAGAATTAAATGTCAGGCAGGTAATATTAATGGGATTGTAGTAATCTTCGGAAGTGACCAACGGTCACAATGAAACCATGTGTAGCAATAAGTTGAAATAGTTCCGTGTGCTTAAGTTAAGCTGAGTTACTAGCGTGTGTACAATAAGTCGAAATATTTAAGAAATAGCGTGTGTACCATAAGTTGAAATATTTAAGAAATGGCGTGTGCAGGACTTGAAATTAGAAACGAGTACTTCCACGTGGTGAGTACTGTGTGAGTCTCAATCTGTGTATGAGACAAAGGATAAAGAGAAGTACTCGTCCATGGTATCAGTTGAGGACTCGCGTGTGTGATGAATATGTTCTTAATATTACTTTGCGTGATATGATTCCGTGTGACGCTAGATTCAAACTCTGAGAGAGAAGCAAGGTGAGTCGGCCGTCTATCCAGCAACGCCACTTGGCTTGCATTGCACAGGCAGACGTGCAAATATCTCCAGAGTTCATTGTAGGAAAGTAGAATTACAAAGTGGGGCAGTGTCGTGTGAAACTGGGATAAATACTAATTGAAGTGGGAAAGCTGAAAGTGATAGTGTCGTGACTATTTAGTGTTTGTATTCCATGTCGTAGTGAGGTGTATGTCATGTAATTTGGGTATGTGTGGTTTGCATGGGAGAATAGCGAGGTAGTTTCAAAAGATTAGTGGGATTATGCGTTTTCCTTTTGTACTGCTCGGTCTGGAGGAAAGTTTCGTGATGATGATTGTGAGAGTCGAGTGTGAGAAATAATAAAAGATCCACCATCCTATCCAGAAAGTGCACTGTAGCGTTAAATAATTACGAGACCATAATATAGAGATTCATCAATGTAAAGCCATGCCCACTGGGCGGAATTTCTCATGTGTTATTGTTGTAGGTTATAGAATTTGTGTGTTTAGGTTATAGAATTTATCGGAATAAATAAGATAGTGAAAAGAAAAAGATTGGTTGACTTTTCCTTCGAATTGTATGTTGTCATGATGTCCCGAATTTATAATGTGTGCGCCATTCATATTCAGTGCGGTGGCCACGTACTGGTAAAAGCCGTTAAATAAAAGAAAAAAGAAAATGTGGTTTTGCCAGTGCGTAGCGAACAGTCAGAGTTCTGTGAATTACCGATAGTCAGATGTGCGTTTCCGTTGCGTATTATTCATACAGGAGGATAATTTGTAACTTAATTGTGAGTACGAGAGTTCATGTTACTCGATAAATAAGAATGAATCCACTCGCTTGGCAGACCACTCATCTTGCAGGCCTGACTGCTTGATGCCACAGTATGAGCAAGGCATGTGGATGCCTCTCATTATTTATATTATTCATAAACATAAAATTCCAAGAACACAGGAATTTTTAGAGATTTAGTTAATCTGATGTCAGAACTCGACTGCGTCTTGAAGCAGCACACTGGATAATATGAAAACCATAGTTGGTTGGTTGATTTGGGGGAGGGAACAAAAGAGCAAGGTCAACGGTCCCATCATATTAGGGAAGGATAAGGAAGTAAGTCTCAAAGGAACCATCCCAGTATTTGCCTGAGCGATTTAGGGAAATCACGGGAAACCTAAATCAGGATGGCCAGACATGGGTTTGAACTGTTGTCCTCCCTAATGCGAGTCCAGTGTGCTAACCATTGCGCTATCTCGGTCAGTAAAGGAGACTATGTCGAGAAGAAAAGTGAGTTCTTTACAAAATAAACATTTTTCTTTGTTTTTTTTTTTTTTCACCAGACTTATCAAACGACCCCTCACATGTACACACCCTGGAATTTGAGGGCTATTGAGAAAATATGATCCCATCAGGAAATGGAAACGACAGTGAAGATCCGCTGAAGTTTTGCACAGCTGTGTTGGGCAGTGTCTCTAATATGCCTGTCGATCGTCACATCGCTCTTTTTATTTCTAAGCCCAGTGAGCACGTAAAGATGAATTGAAAATAGTGTCTCCTGCCAAGTGCGAAGTCCTGGGGAGGGATTTTGCCTGATTTCACACAACCCGCGTAACGTAATTGTCATGTGTTCCCTTCTTCATTAGAATTCTCGGCCACACCCGGCAGGAGCAATGAAGATACTCCAGGCAGGGGCAATGAAGATACTCCTGCAGCGTTTTCGATTGGAAGTGTTTGATCACCCACAATACAGCCCGTAAATCGCTCCCCCAGAGTTTCATCTTTGCTCACATGAATCGCTGAGTATGACATTTTGGCACAGACAACGAACTGCAGACCAGCGTAGAGAACTGGCGGAAAGCACAGGCGACTGTCTTCTGCGACTAGGGTATTGTAAATTTGGTGCGACACTTAGACAAATGTTATGTCATAGAGGCGATAACACAGAGAAGTAGCTGTAAAGTGTAACTAATTTCCATTTCGCGACCGATCGGACCTTACTTTCCAAATGCCCCTCCTATGTTCGGATATTCGATCTATACTGAGGTTCCCAACCCATGTAACTCATGCAGTAAGCAAATCAGCCCCAAATACGAATGCGCCAGATGTGAAATTCGAATACAGTGTGGGCTGGGCTTCTCGGTCACTGAGAACAAAGCACACTTGTTGTAGGTTCTTGAGCACGCCATATAAATGTGGGTTGTGGATCTGCCCATTTGACGCGGTTATTCATTTTCCATGTGAAAAATCAGAATCTGGGAACTTGGCAGATTATTCTGAATGAATGGGAGCACGTAGAGCTATAATTGTGCTAAATGGTAGAAGAACTGTAGGGCACAATATGGAGGTAAATTACATTTATATAATGGTACTGTTACAGTGAAAATTTTGTCGTGACTAAGTACAGTCTTCAGAGTGAAACTAAATTTTATTTACACAGAACCTACTTCTGCAACTGGGAGCCTGGTCGTATGTTACGGTTTTTTCCAAAAATACGTGCGTTAGCTGCACCTCAATTCATTGCAGGTTTCTGAGAAAGTATGAGGGTCACTCCAAAAGAAATGCACACTATTCTTGTAAAAATACAGATTTCATTCTGCATGTGTAAAAGTTTTGCAGTATGTAGATACATCCTTCCCACTTGTTTTCAAACTTAGTTCAACCTGTACCCGTGAGTGGCGCTGTCACAGCATGTCTTCAGGATGACTGCTACACTTGACGTTCGTCAGATGCAACGTGCTGTCATAGAATTCCTGTGCTGTGAAAACGAGACAGTGGGAAACATTAACAAGAGGTTGAAAAAGGTGTATGGAGATGCTGCTGTTGATCGCAGTACAGTATATGTATATACACTCCCTAAAGCTATACCTTTACACGTTCACGCTAATAAAGTATTTAAAAGAAGAATGTACATTTATACAACGCTGAATATCTTGACATGGAATTTGTTTAGTGTTTTATAACGACGAAATCAAGCCTTTGTGAAAAACGATATAAATGGTTTACTAGCACAGGTGGCTAGAGAGAAGAGTATTACTTTTCAACAGACTCCTTACCTTGGCTTATTTCACTGACGTGTACATATAGAAATTATTGTTGTTGCGATCTTGAGTCCGAAGACTGGTTTGATGCAGCTTTTGATACTATACTCTGATTAATATAGCCTTGTGACTGACAGATAGCAGTGGCCGGAGACAGCGTTGGCACCTACAAAACGAGCAATACTGCGCACACGTGGCGCTCGGGAAAGGACTACGATTGGCTGGTGGCTGGCACGACCACTTGGTTTTGCAGAAAAATCAGTCAGAAAATTATTTTAATCGAATGTAGTCTATCCTCTATAAGTCTCTACATGGCTGCTTAAATGCTGCAATCTACATCCGTCTCAACCTACTTAATGCATTCGAGCCTTGGTTTCTCTCAACAACTCCTCCCCCCCCCCCCCCCCCAAATTGTTTCTACTACCAAACCGTTGATTCCTTTATGCTCCTGGATGTGTCCTATCAACCTATCCTCTCTTTAAGTCAGGCTAACCAATAAATTTCTTTTTTTCCCTTTCCATTTGCTTTCCTTTGCAGCTTGCCTAGTGTACATATTGAATTACATCGGTGGTGAGCTATAATCCCGAATTATTCCCATCTCAACTACTAATTCCCTTTAATGTCCCTCGACTTTTATAACTAGTGGCAGGCTAGTTTTTGTACAAGCTGTAAATAACCTTCCTCTTCTTGTATTTTATCCCTGATATTTTCAGAATTTCGAGAAGTATATTCTAATCAACAATGTCAAAAGCTTTCTCTAAATCTAAAATGCTGTAAACACAGGTTTTCCTTTCTTAAACCTATCTTCCAAGGCAATTTGTGAGCTCATTATTGGCTCATGTGTTCCTACACTTCTCTGGAACACAAACCGAACTTCCTCGAGGTCGCCTTCTACAAGTTTTTCCATTCTTCTGAAAATAATGCATGTCAGTATTTTGCAGCCATGACTTATTAATCAGATAGTTCGGTAAGATTCACACCTGTCAGCATCTGCCTTTTTTGGAACTGAAATTATTACATTCTTTCTGAAACCTAAAGGCATTCTGTCTCAAATATCTAGCAAACCAGGAGGAGTAATTTTGTCAAGGCTGTTTCTTCCAAGGACCTCAATAATTCTAAGGGAATGTCGTCTACTCCAGGGCTCTTATTTCCACTTAGGACTTTTAGTGCTCTGTCAAATTCTTCTCGCGGTATCATAACTCGAGTGCCACGTTTACCTACTTTCTCTTTTGATTTTATAATGTTGTTCTCAAGTTTTTTTCCCGTTATATTTTTGCCTTTATTATATTCCTTCCACCTTTTAGCTTTCCCTTCTTTACTTGGTACTGGGTTTTTCGCAGCTGAAGCTTAATAAAAGAATTTTGTTAAGAGTAATTGCTGCCATTTATGCTGTGTATGTAGCTCCTTCTCTGAGTTACAGCATGAACACCATCTAACTCACATCGGTGAAGCAACAAAAATCTTAATACCAGTATAAAATATTTTTAGAATCGATTTTCCGTAAATTGCCAGTTAGTTGTGCCTACCGATTTACACATAGTTCTGCAGGATTCACGTGTAGAAACTTCGTACGGTAAGACTGTCACTGTTAAGAAACTGGTTCCTTTAGTTGAAAGACTGGGCAAGTTATTTCAGCACATTATGCACGTCTGGTAACATATCATGCAAATCGAGCATGGATTTGCTATGTCGGTCACATTAACTGACACCCATTCCCTGCGTCTAAAGACACTAGTGTAAAACAAGTAAATCATCTCCGAGATAGCATTTTCATTTACGACTGCAAGTCACATTTCTGAAATGCATTTTTCGTAAACAGTAATTACCGTATTTATGTTTTTGTTCAACGAAAAGGCTGTGTGTTCTCCTGACAAATATTCAGTAGCAGAAGAAGGAGCAGCATGTTGTCCTCTGTTACAGATGCTGCCAAGGAGAGCAAAACCGCTCTTCCTCCGAGAACGTTCAGCTTCCAACAGGTACGCATTACAGCAATCAAGTGTCGTTCAGTTTTCAACAGGTACGTATCACAGCAGTCAAATGCCTTTGCTAACAAGACGGACAGCACTACGACTCTCTCTCTCTCTCTCTCTCTCTCTCTCTCTCTCTCTCTCTCTTTGCGGACAGTAGAGTAACATCGTTCATGGTACCCTTGTTTCGTAAATGTATTGGAATACGTTTAGAAATCATCACACTAAGTAATATGCAGGATGTCTCAAAAAGATGCTTCGATTTCTCAAGATGTTATCTTCTACACGAATAGAGATAAACATTGGGATTAATTTTAAGTTAGGACTAGAACTACAAAGATCTCTTTTACATGCATGGACATTTAATCTTGGAATACTTTTACAGTTAAATTTATGGTGAAAGTTTTTCTTTTAGCTTTGAAAACTTAATGGTCTGGACGCACAACAAACATCCAGACGGCAATCAAACTCCTTCCATATTTTTGCGAGTATTTCTGAAGTTATTTGAGTCATTGCTTTCCTGTGCGGCGTCGCAGTGCACCGAGAGTTGTTGGACAACGAGGCACATAGACGCAGTTGCTCACAAATACCCACAAAAAAGACTCACACACCACGAGATCAGGACCCCTCGAAGTCCGATGGCGCAGTGCGAGTTACTCTCCTTGCGGTCAATCCAACAGTGAGACGCCTCATTATTTAGAAATGCTCTTACATGCAGATGGGATTTCGACTTGTTGAAAAGTGCGATTATCAGAATGTTCTAGCGAGTGTGTAAAAATCCCGATCTCCAGTTTATCCAGGTAAGTTATTGATGTAACCGCCATTTGCGCGAAAAATAACGGACCGCAAATCATTCTAGGTAAACGGAGCTTAACATATTTAAATGGAACGATATACACCTTATTTATATAAATGTTATCCCCTCGAGTATTACGGGTAGCTATAAAATATTTTATGAAACGTCCTCTTAGAAAAATTAATGAATGACTGTGCTCATAAACCTCTTACATTATTTGATTTTCAAACAGCTGAGCAGAACTGAACGTACTCAGACATTTCGCTCTTTACCTATTCTGATCAACACTAAACTGACACACAATATTTTTAGCGCAACGCAGTCTGACTTTCAAAAATCCCTACAAAAGAATGGCCCTGACTAACAATAACCTATACCTTTCATGAATCACTTACTTTACAAAAATCTTAGTTACTCGAACTACTGCAATACAGCGAGCGCCAATACTACCAGCTAAATAAAAGATTCTAACTACTGAAGGCACTAACTACTGATAGGCATAGTCAGCAAATGAAAGATTTTGATAGAGAACAAACAATGTATTTACCTTAATAATGTTCCAAAGTCATCATATATATATATATCAATTCATGATATCCAATATTACAAATTTACTCTTTCTGATGGATACACGTCCAGATCGTTCACTCGCAAAATTCTGCTATTTCTCTCCCCACATCCACCACTGCTAGCGGCTCACATCCAACTGCCCAACACTACAATAGAGAATATTTCAACAATGCCAACCAGCCACAGATTGCACACAGCACAGCCAGTGATTTTCATACAGAGCGCTACGTGGCGTTACCAATATAAAAACCTAAACAACCTACTTACAATTTCTGTTTACTGATGACACTAGCTTGGTAGTAAAGGATGTTGTGTGCAACATCGGCTCGGTTTCAAATAGTGCAGTACATGACCTAAGTTCATGACTTCTAGAAAATAAACTAACGCTAAATCACAGTAGGCTCAGTTTCTACATTTTCTAACTCACAATTCAACAAAACCTGACGTTTTAATTTCACAGAGTGGGCGTCTGATTAGTGAAACTGAGCAGTTCAAATTTCTAGGTGTTCACATAGATAGTAAACTGTCGTGGAAAGCCCAAGTTCAGGATCTTGTTCAAAGACTTAATGCTGCCATTTTTACTATTCGAACGGTAACTGAAGAAAGTGATCATTCGAGACGAAAATTAGTCTACTTTGCTTATTTTCATTCTCTTATGTCGTATGGTATTATATTTTGGGGTAGCTCTTCCCATTCTGAAAGGATATTCTTGGCTCAGAAACGGGCGGTTCGGGCAATAAGTGGTGTAAATTCACGAACCTCTTGTCGACCCCTGTTCACGAGTCTGGGTGTTTTGACATTGGCCTCTCAATATATATATTCCTTACTGTCATTTCTTGTTAACAATATTAGCTTATTCGCAAGAATAAGTAGCTTTCACTCGGTTAATACTCGGTGTAAATCAAACCTGCAGTTGGATCGGACTTCCTTAACTCTTGTGCAAAAAGGTGTGCTGCATCCACTTTCAATAAGCTACCACTCGAATTCAAAAATCTTAGCAGTAATCCACGCGCTTTCAAATCGAAACTGAAGAGTTTCCTCATGGGTCACTCCTTCTATTCTGCCGAGGAGTTCCTTGAAAAATTAAGCTGATTCTTATTTTATTGTTGATTGCGTTTACTTAAACTTATGGAGTGACTTTTTTCGGGTTCATAAACATGTATTTCTATCTGTTATTAATTTTATGTTGTAATTTCATGTACTGACACGTTCCATGAACTTGGAGATTTGCTCCTCAATTCGGGCCTACGGAACTTGACGTGTGAATAAAATAAAAATAAGGTTTCATTCTTCATCTCATTTGATGCTAATTGTATAATGTCAACACTGAGTTTCTTGTTGTGGATTTTAAGCATTCAGCGAACTAGCAGCCTGTGGTGAAGGAATGGGCACAGTTGTTTCATTTATATTTTGGCCTGCATCCATCCTGATATCTCCCTCCTATGTTCCCATATGAATGAATGTGAGTGGAGATAACCATGGATGCATGACTGAAGGCGCTGACAGTCTAACTTCATGGGCGAATTTAGCAAAGATCAGAGACTAGGAGATGACTGAGGCTCGAATTTTGAATATCGTATTCGTCTCAGCCACGAGGTGCTGCTGCCGGGCCACTTGTTTGAATGCAGAGCCGTGTACACGACGTCCGGTATGATTCGTTCGGTCTCCACGATGGTAAGTGAGCAGCCGCTATGTTAGAGGGTCTTGTCGGTATTTGGAGTCAGGTATAACAGTGAGTAATTTCGTTAAGGAATCAACTAATCCGTTCTCTTTCAGACTTGTCTATATCTGGGATATGTTATGAGATCCCTTAATCCTGATTATTTTCCTGTAAATTCTGTGAGTGTGATCCGATGACGACCTCTTTGTGCGAACCTAGACCTATGTGTTTTACAAATTGTAAAATAAGGTGGTTGTCCGTAAGTTGCGACATAGCCACAATAAGATATATCAGCGATAATAACCAATCATAACTAATTCACGCATATTTCTGAGTCGGTTTCGAGCAATTTCAGTGATAGTTTCTTTGTGGGTATTGAGACCACCTTTGTCTGCCAACACCCCATGTGCTCATTACTCCATTGCCAACGGTGTATGGTATGTGGCATATTAAATTCTGAGTATAACAATTACTTTCATTCCATATGCAGTTTTAACCGGGGTCTACTGGTCTTTCCCGTAACGAGCTAGATTCCTATTTCATTACTGTGCGTGTTTAGTTCGGGTCCGTGGCAGATAGTTGTGTGTAACGTTTGTTGCCCTCCACACTGAAAGATTTTTAGATGCCTCTTTCGGATTTCTTTTAGGAAGTTTCTGTCGTAAAATATCTTTAATGTAGGCCTCATCCGTTATCTATTGTACTCGATGTTTGCTCAGCCTGCCCGTAGTGACTAGTATTCCATATTGCTGCCCAGTGTCCAATTAATTTCATGAGTGTGTAATATTTACTGGGATAGCCTGTATGCAGGCGAACATCATTTTTAGATCACATCCAATTACGAGTCCGGTAATTCCAGTGTTACCTTTGAGACCCACAACTGCTTAACAACTGTATTTATTGTTTTCAAATCCGTTTCCTTCAAACCCTTCGGTTTAAGAAAATAAATGAAGCTTATAACTCAAATAGAAAATCTGTTATCCACGAAAATAACTTTTCTGTCACTGAAACCAATACTAGTTCCATCCACGTCATCTTTCCTCCTGAGGGATCAATAAAGCTTCCGAAACCGTCCACTGAATAAATAAATAATACCAAATAATTATACAGGAAGATTAAGGGTTGTTTACGATACGTTACTTCCTCTGAGCGCTTGAACTTCCTTTTGTTAGCCGTTGCGTAAGCAAAAACATTATACTGCAACAATAGCAATAATTAAATTATATACGTTTTAAGACTATCCTTTAATGAGAGGATGGTACGCATCCCCCTAATAATATCCCCTCGTCCATGGCAAATTTACAGCTTTAACTTTTCCGTATGAAGGTTTGGAGAGTCTGACTCATCCTCGACTGTGGTATCTGCCTTACTCTTTCGCTGTGACGCTTCACTTTGCAACTTAAATGGAACATAACCCCATCGCTTAACACTAAACGAGAAAGAAAATTGTTACCTTCCGTATCCACACCCAGAATGAATTAATAAATTTCTACTCGTGGTTGTTAATCGCCAGCATGAAGGGCTTGTAGTAATTGAATTTGAATGTTAGATAGTTTGAAACACTAACGTCGCCGCAAAACTCGTCAGACAGACAAATGAGGCCTGAACAACTGCCACCGGGACTGACTAGTAGACTTCGGTAGATTTCATGCAGTATTTTATTGAATACGTTCTATGTCTTGTACGAACATACGGGAGCGAACGGTGGATTACGTCTGTTGAAACTGAGAATGCACAACACCTTTTTCTTGCTGTGTTACCGCCATCTTGATTAGACGCACATGGGGTAGTCAGTGAGGATCCCAGCTTCACCATGAAGACCACTACTGCAACTACTTAAACTGAGGTGACAAAAGTCATGGGATAGAGATGTGCGGATATACAGATGGCGGTTGTATCGCGTACACAATGTATCAAAGGGCAGTGCAATGACGGAGCTGTCATTTGTGTTCAGGTCTTTCAATTGAAACCTTTCCAACGTGGTTACGACCGCAAGACGGGTATTAACTGACTTACAACACAGGATGGTTCAAATGGCTCTGAGCACTATGGAACTTCTGAGGTCATCAGTCCCCTAGAACTTAAAACTACTTAAACCTAACTAACCTCAGGACATCACACACATCCATGCCCGTGGCAGGATTCGAACCTGCGACCGTAGCGGTCGCGCGGTTCCAGACTGTAGCGCCTAGAACCGCTCCGCCACCACAGCCGGCAACACAGGATGGTTGTAGGTGCTAGAAGCATAGGACATTCCCTTTCGGAAGTGGTTAGGGAATTCAGTATTCCGATATCCACAGTGTCAAGAGTGTACCGACAGTACCAAATTTCAGACATCACCTCTCACCACGAACAACGCAGGGGCCGATGGCCTTCACTTAACGACCGAGAGCAGCAGCGTTTGGTTAGAGTTGTCATTCCTAACAGACAAGCCTACACCACGCTTGTCCGTTCTCTTTTGGAGTATTATTGGGCGGTCTGGGATCATTGCCAGATAGGATTAACGGAGTACATCGAGAAAGTTCGAAGAAGTGCAGAACGTTTTGTACTATCGCGAAATTGGGGAGAGAGTGTCACGGACATGATACAGGATTTGGGATGGACACCATTAAAACAAAGGCGTTTTTCGTTGATCCAACTTTCTCCTCAGAATGCGAAAATATAGGGAGAAATGAACATCCTAATAAAATAAGAGAAATCAGAGCTAGCACGGAAAGATATGGTTCGTTTTTTAACGCGCGTTGTTAGAGAGTGGAATAATAGAGAATTATTGTGAAGGTGGTTCGATGAACCGTCTGTCAGACACGTAAGTATGATTTTCAGAGTATCCACTTTAATCGTTGCGCGAGAGATGACGCTGTAATCGACAAATAACATGGTGTTATCTTGAGAAAAATGCACTGAATCAAGAATATAAAACACACATGTGCAGCATACGACTCAGTATTCTGCAGTTTCCTCCGTGCATTCATTATGTGGCTTGCTCTCATTGGGTGCATGTCGTCCCTCATTTCTTAAAAACGTTCCTTCATATCTGACTGCGTTATTAGTTAGAATGCAAGCTATTACGACAGAAGAAAAAATTGAAATACTTCTCATTTATGGAGAAAGTGGCAGGAATGTCGATAATGCAGCAACCCTTTGCACTCAGTGTTTTCCAGACAGGAAGCCATTCCGCGCTTATTTTTGTCGGATTATTCGATAGTTCTCTGCCGAGGGAACTGTGCAACCACCAAAAAGAAACCGGCAAATAACAGTTGCTGGAGAGATAACTAAATTGCGATATTAGCTGCAGTGAATCATAATCCACATATCAGCACTCGGGGTTAACTCGCTTATGAGGAATAAGACCACTGTTTGCCGGACTTTGAAACGTAGAAAACATCACCGTTAACTCCATGGCATTGATTGCCAGAAGCGATTAACATTTTACCAGTGGTCGCTTCAGCAAATACAGAGAGACCTAACTTTTTTTTCTGACGAGTCGACCTTCGGGAACCACAGTACTGTTAATCGATACATGCATTATTGGAATGTGGAAAACTCAAACTGCTTACGCCAAGTTGAACATCGGCGTCCATGGAATGCGAATGTTTGGTGTGGAATAATTTGTGACAAACTTATTGCTCCTTTCTTTATCGATGGCACCTCAAATAGTGATAAATATCGAACAATGTTGAAGGACGATATTCCAGTGTTGCTTGCATATGGTTTCAATGTAATGGTTGTCGAGAACATTATTATGTAACACGACGTAAAGTATTAGATCGCGTGTACAATCATCGGTGGATCGGTAGAAGCGCTCCAGAGTTTCGGCCTGCAAGATAGCTAGATGTTACTTCGTCTGACTTTTGTTCGTGAGGTTACTAGAAGATTGAAGTTTATCATGAAGTGCTAACAACGCTCGTTAACGTGCTTTAGTGTATCACAAGCGCATATCAGCAGATTACATTGGAAACACTTCTCATTTGTTTCAGATCATTCCATTTGCAAATAAGTAAGTGCACAGAAATGGGAGGCAACATTTTCGAATTTTTTTTCTTTATTGTTATATCATACCCCACGCCCAATGTTGGCTGACAGCGGTACAAAACGTCTCTCTTCAGCCAAGAGCATTCGTAAAGGTAAAGCAAAAGGTATAGAAAAAAAATATGCTGACTGTTTACGTTTTAAATTAAAAAGATTATTGGCGTATAGTTAAAAGGACGAAACATACACACAATTCATAAAACGCAGTTGCGATGAGCGCTGCACTTTCACTTAACATTTGAAGGACGTACGCTGTGTGAGAAGTATTGTGAGAGGGTGAATATGTTCCATAGAGGTTAAGGAGTGTAGGTAAAGACATAGGGTTCTGTCAGGTGGGGAAACTATGGGGAAGATGGGTAGGAGGTGAAGCGGATGGTGGGAGTACAGACGGTGGGAGAGACAAAGGCTGTGGAGACGTAGTGGTGTGTGGAGATGGTAAGAAGAAAGCTATAGGGGTGCATGGAGAGAGAAAAGGAGAGAGGAACAAAGGATGTGGAGTGGGATATGTGGTGGAGAAGGGTTAAAGTTGGTAGGAGGGACAAACATCTGGGAGGATCTCGTTGTCTGAGGGAGTTGATTGAAGTTCCGTTGACATTTTTGAGAACTTACCATGAAAAGATTCTTACAAATAAGTACCCCGTTGGTGAGAGCACACTTCTCAAACGAACATCCCGTTGGTGACCGGACGCGCATAGAACAAGCTTTTTTTCCATTACTGAACACATCTAGTTTTCTTTTAATGATCCAACGCGTTTTTCTCGAGATAATACAATTTTGGAAGTCAATTGTGCTGTTTGTCAATTACAGCGCTCAACAACAAATGTTACGTATTTTTTCCGTAGAATCCGAATCAGCAATAAAAATTGGATGTTCCTAGTGGGTGGATCAGGGGGATCAACATTGGTATTGTCGATAGCAGTTTTAAAATATTAAATTTATTTATCCGTTTCTTAATCCGATGCGCGTGATTATTGAGATATTTCATTGTCACAGAGAAAACTCACCCTGTATATTATGTCTCCCTTTTATTTATACAGGCCCTATTGCTGGCTTAATTTTATGATAATTCCATAAACAAAAATAGATTAAATTGAAAAATGACTCCCAGAAATGGAACCAGGTCCTAAGCTTCGATTGAGCTAAATTTTACGAAACCAAATGTTTAGTGGGATAACTCAGCCAGTGCAATACGAGGACCTGCGAATCGTTGTTTATACGACGAAGTAAGCAGATTTATTAGGAATGTACTTGCTAACATTGTAGAGTAGTCAAACTCGACCAACATTTATGTGTACTTCATAAGACCTGGGGACAGGAAACAGACACATCTTCCCGAGGTTGTAGAAAGGTATCCAACTTGGTTTTCGTGCACGTATGCGATACCAACACGATGGAGCCGCAGTTCAGTTTGTGCATCCTGCTCGCGGACATCTGCGTCAGATGTTTCTTGAAAGGTGCACGCGGAACAAAACGGAGCTTGCTCGAAAGAGAGTTGTTGAAAGTTGTGTGAAGATTTCCTGCCTGGATAGAATTTGGTTGCAGTCCCTTTGAACAACTATCGAGAAAGACGTATTATGTGCCAGATATATAGATGAATTAAATTATTACAAACAAGGCCGTGAAATACAACCTAGTAAATCCTATTATGTCGTCCTAGAAAATGTATGACCCCTACTGTAGAGGGAATCGTAATAGAAACCATATTCATTCCTGCTTGTGAAATTGTAGCACCATGAGATCATTACCATGCAATCAAGAATTCAGTGACACATATTCCCAATAGTAGCACAAATGAGCTTTTTAGACCAGTGTAGGGAACAACGGCGAGGTGCATTAAGAGCTACATTGGAAGCACAGGTTACCAACGACCCTTCCTGATTTAGGTTTCGGGTGCAGTCCTTCAAGCACTTGAGGCAGCTGTGGAGAAGTTTCTTAAACTGACTGCAACCATTTTTCCACGCTATTCTTGTGCAACTGACCTTTTACTTCATCTATAATTACGTGGATTTCGACGCAACGTCAAACTTCCCTCCCGTTCTCACTTGGTCCAAGCGTACAGTTCGTTGGTACTCCCCACAGGAGACACATTCAAGTCAAGTTCGGAGTGAACGTATTCTACCAGCATTCTTCAGGCGAACACCAGATCAGCGAATAACATGTGAAGTTTACTGGGAAGTGAAGTAATACTGGAAATCCTGTTGGACGCCATAAATGAGATGTGACCGTGAAGGAGTCTTGACTGTGTCTTTCAAGTGAGTATAGTAATGTAGCCTTTGCCTGTTTACGGAAATGTTAAAACTTTTGTATTTATTCCAGAGACGTGAAACTGATGTCAAAATATTTAAAAATCATCTGGCTTTAAGCGTGTGTCTCGTTAACGTGGCCGTAGTATAGTAGCTTCAGTATCAAGAAAACCGAAAATGTTCCCTAATCAAGAATGAGTTTACTTTTTTTGGTATAATATTTGTTCTGACTTCACGAGACTCGGTCACAAGCATGAAAGGAGGATATAAGATGAACATCAACAAAAGCAAAACGAGGATAATGGAATACAATCAAATTAAGTCGGGTGATGCTGAGGGAATTAGATTAGGAAATGAGACACTTAAAGTAGTAAAGGAGTTTTGCTATTTAGGGAGTAAAATAACCGATGATGGTCGAAGTAGAGAGGATATAAAATGTAGACTGGCAATGGCAAGGAAAGCGTTTCTGAAGGAGAGAAATTTGTTAACATCGAGTATAGATTTTAAGTGTCAGGAAGTCGTTTCTGAAAGTATTTGTATGGAGTGTAGCCATGTATGGAAGTGAAACATGGACGATAACTAGTTTGGACAAGAAGAGAATAGAAGCTTTCGAAATGTGGTGCTACAGAAGAATGCTGAAGATAAGGTGGGTAGATCACGTAACTAATGAGGAGGTATTGAATAGGATGGGGGAGAAGAGAAGTTTGTGGCACAACTTGACCAGAAGAAGGGATCGGTTGGTAGGACATGTTTTGAGGCATCGAGGGATCACAAATTTAGCATTGGAGGGCACCGTGGAGGGTAAAAATCGTAGAGGGAGACCAAGAGATGAATACACTAAGCAGATTCAGAAGGATGTAGGTTGCAGTAGGTACTGGGAGATGAAGAAGCTTGCACAGGATAGAGTAGCATGGAGAGCTGCATCAAACCAGTCTCAGGACTGAAGACCACAACAACAACATGTTAAGAGCTTTCAGTCGTGGTACGACAAGTTCAAGAAAGTAGGACCAGTTTCTTTCTTACCGAGCGAAAAGGAAGGAAATGATATCACAAACTTTAAAGTCTCAGAAAATCTGCTCTTGAGGTTTTACGTGAATCACAGGTTCCAAAAAGATTTTAAGACATTTTGTCATCGTTCCGTGTACACAAACTGCACAATATTCTAGTGCCATCATGTATGTGTTTTTTAGGAAAAAGAATGAACCCGAAGACGTTTTGATTTTTTAAAAGTGATATTTTATGTTACTAGCGTCGTCACCGACGTAATGGGTTTATTTCATGTTCAGAGCTGAATTTGAGTGAACCAGGGAGAGCCTAGAGGCGAACATTTGATTAACGCCTTAGTATCACGTAGTTACCGATTTTGTTGCGTAGGCGAAAGTATCTGATCAGTTGGCATGAATATGAACCATATTTTAGTTTTCAACAAGACAATGCTTCATCTCATTGCGTAGTGGAGACCCATACCCATTTCGATGGACTTGTCCAGGACAATAGATATGTTGTGACGGCTCCAAAGGTGGGATTCCTTGTTACTCTGACATAAGCTCATTAGATTGTCTTCTATTATCAAAACTCGGTAAATGTATCTATAAGTTTGTAAGCACGGAAGCCTCTCTGTAGGCTGTATTGTGGCGTTATCCTATTTGTAACTATACTACAGTATTCTACTTGTTTATTTCCCTCTTCCTTTAACAAAGAAACTTTGAACATGGATGTATTGTACGAGTGCTCCTAAGCGCGGGCTCCCTGCTTTTAGAACTTAGTGGATAACTTTGTCAAGGGTTAGAGGACACAGAAGCTGTAACCATGGCTGTGTTAATGACGATAACTGTAATATTACCTGTCCATTTACCTGCTAGCATGTCCTTTAGACATTCATCGGGATGCTTAAGCGTTTCAGGTTCTTGACTCGTAAATCAGAGAAATAAACCAGGTGCTCTACACACAGGATAAGATGCACCACAACCTTAAACACATCTCCCCACATTCGTAAACTGAGAAGCATAAACACCTAATGCACAAGGTCTTGGTGGTAAGTACCTATGGGACCAAACTTCTGAGGCTATCGGTCCGTAGGCTTACACACTACTTAACCTAACTTAAACTAACTTACACCAAGGGCAACACACACACTTATGCCCGAGGCAGGACTCGAACCTCCGACGTGGGGAGCCGCACGACAATGCACAAGGAAAGCACAGAACAATCTGTATACAATACGAGTACACAGGCAAACCACAGGCTCGCCTTTCTTCGTCAGTGTGATTAAAGATATCGTTTTTTTTTTTTTTTTTTTCTAGCTTACTGAGAGTGAGTGTGCCTTAACACTGCTGATAAACTACGCTGTTGGCCATAAAAACTGTAAATAACGAAATTTTGGTTATTCGGCTTATGTAGTACTAGAATCGGATGAACAAACTATTAAATATGTAGGATATCTGAGGGTGTAGAAGTTGCGAAGTTTGCCGCGCAAAGTTGCCACTTGTGCCAGTAACATGGGCTCTAACCCAGCTTGGCATCGAGCGGAAACGAGTTTAGATGACAGGCACGGGGACGTCATTCCCTACTTTTCCAGCTGTATGCCAGAAATCAACAACTGCAATGGTTGATGAGTAGTGGTCACATGTTTTCAGTAGTTGAGAACGTGCTGGCCAGGTCAACAGTCCAACGTCCTTTCAATCTAGATATGTCTGGACAGCGCGGGCAGCATACAATCTTGTTTTATCGTGTTGAAATGTAACCTCACAGAGACATCGAAGACAGGTTCATTAGTAGAGGGGGAATTAAGTTGAAAAGAAAGAGAGCGCCAACAACAGTTCTGAGCCCTTGGAAAAACACGAAGGTAACTCAATAAATACACCGAAAACGGGTTTAATTATAAATATTATAAGTCATAAAATTTTTGTCTTCATTGAGTATTCACTCGTTGTGGCCCAAGATCGAGGTGAAACTGTCAGTTAACTAACATCGAAGTGCCAACCATACAGCTGAATCAGCAGTGTTGTACTATTGTTGTCCATTGGCAAAAGAATAAAACATTTTGTGTGACGTTGTAACATCGAAGGTAGTTGCAATACATTGTTCTCATTCTAGTGCCATTATCTGTGTAAATTAAGACACTATACTTTAAACACTTCCGCAAAGTTTGAAATGGAATCGATAATTTTTTTAAATTGTAAAGTGTATTCAGATAGTTCTATAGTATAAACGTAAGTTTCAGTGACATAACACCACATCACTGTGAGGGAAAGCGATAAACCGCGAAAGATAATGTCTACCGCCAGACCTGACGTGCATCTTATCTGTTTACAGTTACTAGATAACCACGCTCTTGCGAGTTGGAACTGACCGTGAAATGAATCCACGGAAGCGAACTGTGTGTCGTGGTGTTTTTATGTCCCTCTAGCTTGAGTCCAAGTCGAATGTACTCCTTCGACGGAACCGAAATATCTGATATGAATAACGGGTTCCAGGATAAACTGTCGGTTTAGAGTCAGATCCCGTGTGACTGAGAGCATTGTGAAATACAGTTTAATGTTCTATTCTTCTGCTTAGTGCTCTTTTTCTTCTATTTGACATGCATTTTGTTACTGTGCTAGTTCTCCGTGTTTAAGGTGACCATATTTTCTTCGGACAGAAGTGGGACTTTCATACATTTTCTTGGCCAAAAAGTGGGACAATTTTTATTTCTCGTTAAATATCACTTTTAATGCTAACATTTCTTCTTCCTCTGCAAATATAGCCTTCACTGATATTTGTGTGTGTGTATGTGTGTGTGTGTGTGTGTGTGTGTGTGTGTGTGTGTGTGGTGTGTGTGTGTGTATACAAAACCAAACAAAGAGTGGAAAGACTGGAAAGAAGTACATTTCAAGTTTTCAGAAATTTACTTATTAAGAAATGTAACATTTATAACACAGAATGTAGAAAGACATACAGGAACAATCACTACAAAAAAGTTCTTAGTGAACACAAGGAGTTTATGGTTTTGTCGATTCCACACTGCAATCATATTTCTTCGAAGATGAAACTTCATTAAGTAACTCAGGTTTGCCTACTAGGTATGAATAGAAGTCAGTGCAACCGTATTTACTGAATTTTAAACGGGTCAGTAAAATACACTTAACGCTCCTCACCGTAAATCTATTCCTCTCATCTGTCCACTATGACGATAGTAAGCTGAAAACTCTTTCAACATTTGCATTGCGGGCAGGGAGTGAAAAGAAGTACTGTGCTATATTAAGCGAATCTCTGAACTGTTCATTACACTGGCAAGATCTGAAAGACCTACACCATTTTTCATGTGCCATCAACCGATTCCATTGTTCACTGTCTGTTTCCACTTGTTGTTTTACAAGTGACTGTATATGAATTATTTCATCAAATAAGAGGCTGTCATTTACTAGAATGCCCTTTTCATTTAGCCACATTAAAGTATTTTCAACTACTGACCATTCTGGTGGTTCAGTGAGCATCATCCATGAGAATACAGAAAACTCAGCTATTCCCTGTAACCATGAGGATAAATAGTCTACTGAAGCATCATAAAACGTTGATACTGCTATGTCAAATTTCTTAACAGACTGCTCATCACAATCATTCAGCAATTGTTTTACACTTAGTGGTACAAAATGTTCATGTCTCCTTGAATTTAGACTTGTCAAAGCTTTATTTAACACTGCTAATACCTCACATACGGAATTATTCTGTTTCTCAATGCTCAGAATGGATTGTTGGAAAACACTCATTTGTGAATGTACAAAAAGTAAATAACATTCATTTATAGGATCACTGAAGAAACTCTTTAAGATTGCAGGGCACTTTGAGTTAGACTGTGACAAAAAGTAAGATTCCAAAGGTTCATACATTTTCAAAATCCTTTTTATGCCTGGCAACAATGAAAGCCACCTTGTTTTGGAAAAGGAAGGTAAATTTTTGTAAGTGACACCAACAAATTCACAGAATTCAGTGAGTTCTGTAACACGAATAGAAAAAATATGAAAATGGTTGTACACCTTCATGACAATGCAGTCAGTGTCAACAGGTAAAACATCACAAGCACTTTGAAGTGTGTTATGAACAACATGTGCTGGACAACCTATGCCAACAATGTTAGAGTTTTTTTAATTTTTCTTTCAGATGTGTGAAAACATTATTACCCTCTTTCTTCATTAACCCTCCAAAATTACAGTCAGTATTGTCTGCACCAAATGCAACACACTTTGATATGATACTGAATGACTGTATAACATGAGAAAGATAATTGGGAATTGTTTCGAACTTTCCGTTCTGCAATTCATCAAGATCAAGCAATTTCGTCTGCAGTCCACCCTCACTTGCAGAAAAATACGGAAAAATTTCACAGGAAAAATTTTCTGATGCCCATGGTTGCTAGCATCAGTAGATATTGAAAAGTATTTTGCACTGTTTACAGCAGCTATTACCTATTTCTGGGAATGCGGAGCTATAACATTGTTGATAATTGCTTCACACTTTGTTCTTCCACACGAAACATTTTCTGCAATCTTCGAACCAGGAAAATTTTTTTTGTTTAGTTGAACACTGTAATCATTAGAACTATAGCTTTGGTGGTGTTTAACAACATGGAATGGCAGGGTTCCTTCTGCTGCAGCTACGTTTTTCTGTTCCTGTGTATTTGAAGTTACAAAATATCTCGTCATTTTTTGCGAGGAACCTGCCGGTCGAAGATTCTTCCTGTGTTTCTCTGATTCCATATGATCCTTGAGATCTGCAGCACCACGATGAGACAGGGATACAGCACAGTTACATGCGTTACATTTTGCTGAACAGTCATTGTCTGTAGCAGTGAAGCAAGGAAATTTCCTCTGAAGCTCTTCCGAAAACTTTGATTTTTGTTTCGGCATCGCCACGACGTGCTAGCACTTCACGAAACTAATACTGAGTGCTGACAACAATGGTAAGCAAAAGCAAAGAAAATAAGAGTACGCAACAATTATAGTGCTTAAGCTGTACATTATCAGGGGGTACCAACGTATGGAATGTCAGTTTCAATTGATAGTTAATAAAATCGAAAATCAGAAAATATTTTAACCACTTTGTAAATGTCTGAAAATAATCCTTGAAAAACGACTCAAATTTCTTGGTTTAAAAAAAAAAGTCGGGACAAATTTCTGAGCCTCAAAAAACGGGACAATCCCGATTAATCGGGACGTATGGTCACCCTTCACCGTGTTGTAATAGACCATCCTAACCTGAGAGTCAGACGAAGAGGGGCAAGAGAGAAACAAAGAGAGCCAGAGAGAGGGAGGGAGGGGAGAGAGACAAGAGAACACTGTCGCTATGCTTTGCCCTATGTATCAAAAATGTGACAGAGAATGTAGTTCGGTAAAAAATATATCGCACTGTCCACTTTGTCCAGTAGTTATAAGCACATAAAAATGAAATATTGTGGAATTTATGCTTTTGACACTGTTGAGACATACGATGAATGAGATCTGGTGTCGGCACACAGCTCGTTCTCCTTGAATATAAATAAGGGGGTCGCCTATCTCAACGTTATCATTCGACGGACAAAAAAATGGCTCTGAGCACTATGGGACTTAACATCTGAGGTCACCAGTCCCCTAGAACTTAGAACTACTTAAACCTAACTAACCTAAGGACATCACACACACCCATGCCCGAGGCAGAATTCGAACCTGCGACTGTAGCGGTCGCGCGATTCCAGACTGAAGCGCCTAGAACCGCTCGACCACACCGGCCGGCTCACCGACGGACAGATCATCAACAGCGTCGCATGCTCTCACTCTGACATACTACGGAGACATTTGGCAGTTAACTCAGCACATGGGTGCAAAGTCTGGTGATCAGGACTTTTTCACCCTTTCATCTCCTCTCGTTTCCAGATGTTGACGAAGTTTTATTGTCATTATAATTCAAGCAAATGAAGCATGCGAAGTGGAACAGAAAAGTCTAAAAATTAGACTGACGGGAAGTGCAAAATGGCTAAGCATAAATGGATAGAGGATAAACGTAAGGATTTAGAAGATATTTCACTAGAGGAAAAATAGATACCGCCTACAGGTAAGTGAAAGAAACTTCTAGAAACAAGGAAGCAGCTGTATGAACATCAAGAGCCTAGATGGAAAACCAGTACTAAGCAAAGAAGGGAAAGCTGAATAGTGGAAGGAACATACTGAGGGTCTATACAAGGGAGATGAACTTGAAGGCAATATTACAGAAACGTAAGAGAACGTACATGAGGATGACGCTGGAGATATGATACCGCCAGAAGAGTCTGGCAGAGCACTGAAAGACCTAAGTCGAAACAAGGCCCCTGGAGTAGACGGCATTCCGTCGGAACTACTGATAGACTTGGGAGATCCAGCCATGACAAAACTCTTCCATCTGGTGTGCAAGATGTTTGAGACAGGCGATATACCCTCAGTCTTCAAGAAAAATGTAATTCCAATTCCAAAGAAAGCAGTTGCTGACAGCTGTGAAAATTACTGAACTATCAGTTTAATAAGTCATGGTTGTTGGCTGGAATACTGTCCTTGAAATACTGAAGGTAGCAGCAGTAAAGGACGGGGAGCGAAAGGCTATCTACAATTTGTTAGGGCTGTAACCTATACCCCGAAATTATTCAATCTGTAAATTGAGGAAGCAGTAAAAGAAACAAAAGAACAATTTGGAGTAGGAATTAAAGTCCAGGAAGAAGAAATAAATAAGTCTATGTGAACATGTTTGGTTCTCGGAGTTGCTGTCATTGTGCAGAAACATCATAAAGCACTGAAAAGCATTACTTCAATTTATCATGGCGTCACAATAGATTGGTAACCGCTTACCGTGTCAATTGAAACTGCTTGGTTATCCTTGGAACTGTTGAGGAATTCCATCACTACACCTTGGCGCGGTGGAATGTCACTATGATCATTCACGAAAGCTTACCAACAAAAGAATGGACCTATCTGAATCACCTGTTATGATTTGTTTTGATAACGATTTTCTCTGAATCCACGCCCTGCTGAAAACCTACATTTCGCAGTAATACTTGATGTGGATCATCGCAACACAGATAGTGTATTTCATTACTATAATTATTGTCACAGTTCCTAAAATTTAAAAATTCGTAGGCATGTTTTATATATTGTTAAGGACCAATTTCTTGTTCTGAACTGTTGTTCTGTAGTGCTTACCTTTGCCAAGCGTTAAGTTGCGCTCACCTTCAATATACTCGTGGGTTTAAGCAGTATCATGTCGTTTTTGGAAACCCAGAATCTACTATGTAGGAATCAACATGGATTCCGGAAACAGCGATCGTATGAGACCCAACTCGCTTTATTTGTTCATGAGACCCAGAAAATATTAGATACAGGCTCCCAGGTAGTGAAGTGGAATGATCATATAAAATTAATTGTTGGTAAGGCGGGTACCAGGTTGAGATTCATTGGGAGAATGCTTAGAAAATGTAGTCCATCAACAAAGGAGGTGGCTTACAAAACACTCGTTCGACCTATACTTGAGTATTGCTCATCAGTGTGGGATCCGTACCAGATCGGTTTGACGGAGGAGATAGAGAAGATCCAAAGAAGAGCGGCGCGTTTCGTCACAGAGTTATTTGGTAACCGTGATAGCGTTACGGAGATGTTTAATAAACTCAAGTGGCAGACTCTGCAAGAGAGGCGCTCTGCATCGCGGTGTAGCTTGCTCGCCAGGTTTCGAGAGGGTGCGTTTCTGGATGAGGTATCGAATATATTGCTTCCCCCTACTTACACCTCCCGAGGAGATCACGAATGTAAAATTAGAGAGTTTAGAGCGCGCACGGAGGCTTTCAGACAGTCGTTCAGCCCGCGAACCATACGCGACTGGAACAGGAAAGGGAGGTAATGACAGTGGCACGTAAAGTGCCCTCCGCCACACACCGTTGGGTGGCTTGCGGAGTATAAATGTAGATGTAGATGTAGAGGGAGGGAGAGGGTCGTCCATGGTTGCTCGCAGCGCAGAAGTAAACGCTTTTCTGCCATTGTGCGCATGAAGTCAGAGATCAACACTTCGAGCCCATATTTGTGAGTTGGAGGCCGCGTGATTTCGTGTGTGTTTCGGTTTCGCTTAGTTGCCTTTGTATAATGAGTGGTTTGTAAAATAATTTATTTTGAGTATGTGTAAGCAATGCTTGGTTGTTCTGTTGTTGACTGTAATTCCCACAGTCGCAATACCAAAGGGACTGAAGTAGTGCTTCATGCTTTCTCTCCTGATGCAAGTCTTCATGAGATTTTGCTGTCGAAATTCTGTAAAACGACGCAGTGAATGCTGCAAAGACTAGAATACGCTCACGTCATTTCAAAGAAACTGATCATCTTAGAAGCTTGCTTTCTGGACTGCCAAATTTAATGCGAAAACGAGTGTTTAATAGCGAAGCCTTGTAGTAGTAGCACCAGAGATAACACACCACGTGCAACAGTACGTAAGATCTATAGAAGAAGCATAAAGGCTTTAGAAAACCTATCACAACGGAAGAGGAATGACGATAAATGTGACATGGTAGGTTGGTTGTAATGATTCAGATGAAGCCATTTTACAAAATTCGGTAGTGACATTACAGAGCAGAAATACTAGTCTGAAAAGCATCTGTACGAAATTGCGTGCACATAATAAACGTGCGAAGTCAGTTGTCATCAACGAAACGTTGTCGGCATGGTGAAGAAAGTAGTAAAATGCACTTGTATCTAGTGATATTAATCGAATATGGGGCAAAATATTCTCATCCATTCAAATTAGAAGTTTTTGCGTTAAAAAGGGTTCGATGGGTCAAAGAGGACATTTGCAAGTCGATTACTTTGCTCGCTGTTTCGCATAAAAGTCATAATTTTCTCCGGGAGAGCTCGAATAACCTCTACGAGCAACTCAACCTTGTGCTCTTGGATAGTCAGCATTTTCAGTAGCCACCCAGGTGTTTTGAAGGATGTTTTAGTTATATTAGTTATTTCAAATGCTTCCTACAACTACGGGACATGTATAATTGCTTCACAGAAAACGACAGTGTCCACCTATTAGTTGAAGGTCCTTTAAAGCCTTGATGAATATAAAATGAATATTAGCGTTATATAGACCTCGTTTACTCGTTAAAACTTTTCTCACAGCCAACTTCAAAATTGCGTGCTCATTTGGAACATTTACTTCGACAGAAATTTGCAAAAACTAACTAAACTTGACGCTTCTTTTTTGCGTGCTTCGATACGATGTATACTTGATCTTTATTTTCATTACTTTGAATCAGCAGTATCTTTTTAATAGCTGGACAAGTTACAAACTGTAGCAGTAACATTCTAGTAATGGCAGAATAACAATTTACATCTCATTATTTCCGTAGAAACTAAAATATGCCTCAGACACATCGCATAAATGCGCGGTCCACATGTTATAGCGCTGTTTCCTAAGCAGACGCTGTTCCTTAGTGATGTCACACTGTCAGCCTTTAGCCTCATACAATGCTTATTACTAGACTTCGGATTTTGCATATTTTGCATATCTTTTTTTTACGAATGATGTTATTTTAGAGGTACTAGGCTACTTTATATTCAAATTTAATATGCCTATATTTGCATATTTTTGGCGTTTGAGCATATTATTGTCATATTTATAAGAAATGGCCGTAAAGAAGCATATTTTTGATACTTACAGGTCATATTGAGGTTCATTTTGTTCTCTTACAAGCCAAGAACCTCCCAAACATTTTTCCTCTTAGGTAGTCTTTCGGATAAGGATGCTAAAGACTTGTGATGGTTCAGTGTTGCAAGATGGATTATCGGAGTAGAAACGTGCTTCGGTATTTGTTGCCCTCCTAGTTATTGTTGGCATTTCGGAATATGAATCATTCTTGCGTTGTTTCCGTGCTGTTCACATCGACCCTTTGCTACCTTCTTCAAATTACGAATATACCCAGGCCAAAAACCAATAATTTACGGAAATTGATCGGGAGCGATTGTGCTTTCACAAAGGACGAAAAAATAACATTCTGCCAACTATGTAAGTTTAATTTTTTTCCCTTTTTCCATAATTTTTCCATTAACTTAAACGATTATTAAGTTCATTTGTAAATTTGTGTCCATGTTTTCTATGTACGAATGGGAAGGAACAAAAAACCTGTAGGAATTACATTCGGCGTTCTTGCAAATTAAAAAAAAAATGTTAAATGTTGTGAGGGGATCGATGTTCCAATTTTTGAAACTTATTTGTAGTCTTAATTCACTTTTTTGAGTGACCATCTCGCGGGTACACACTGTTCTCTTACATTTTTGTACAGTTGTACGTACTTATTGATATTTATTCGCTTTATTCGCTTCTCTGACGCTTTAGGTCAGGGTTCAGAAAAAAATTCAACTGTATCAGCAGCATAAACAACATCTCAGCACCAGAACAACTTAACCAAGGCACAGTTAGAAACTTCACAGCAACCATTGATCTCCTCCTTTTCAAACTTTTTTTTTTTTTTTTTTTTTTTTTTTTTTTTTTTTTTTTTTTTTTTTTGGGTCTACTGACTGGTTTGATGCGGTTACTGTGCTAACCTCTTCATCTCAGAGTAGCACTTGCAACCTACGTCCTCAATTATTTGCTTGACGTATTCCCATCTCTGTCTTCCTCTACAGTTTTTGCCCTCTACAGCTCCCTCTAGTACCATGGAAGTCATTCCCTCATGTCTTAGCAGATGTCCTGTCATCCTGTCCCTTCTCCTTATCAGTGTTTTCCACATATTCCTTTCCTCTCCGATTCTGCGTAGAACCTCCTCATTCCTTAGCTTATCAGTCCACCTAATTTTCAACATTCGTCTATAGCACCACATCTCAAATGCTTCGATTCTCTTCTGTTCCGGTTTTCCCACAGTCCATGTTTCACTACCATACAATGCTGTACTCCAGACGTACATCCTCAGAAATTTCTTCCTGAAATTAAGGCCGGTATTTGATATTAGTAGACTTCTCTTGGCCAGAAATGCCTTTTTTGCCATAGCGAGTCTGCTTTTGATGTCCTCCTTGCTCCGTCCGTCATTGGTTATTTTACTGCCTAGGTAGCAGAATTCCTTAACTTCTTGACGTCGTGACCATCAATCCTGATGTTAAGTTTCACGCGGTTCTCATTTCTACTTACTACTTCTCATTACCTTCGTCTTTCTCCGATTTACTCTCAAACCATTTGTGTATTCATTAGACTGTTCATTCCGTTCAGCAGATCATTTAATTCTTCTTCACTTTCACTCAGGATAGCAATGTCATCAGCGAATCGTATCATTGATATCCTTTCACCTTGTATTTTTATTCCACTCCTGAACCTTTGTTTTATTTCCATCATTGCTTCCTCGATGTACAGATTGAAGAGTAGAGGCGAAAGGCTACAGCCTTGTCTTACACCCTTCTTAATACGAGCACTTCGTTCTTGATCGTCCACTCTTATTATTCCCTCTTGGTTGTTGTACATATTGTATATGACCCGTCTCTCCCTATAGCTTACCCCTACTTTTTTCAGAATCTCGAACAGCTTGCACCATTTTATATTGTGGAACGCTTCTCCAGGTCGACAAATCCAATGAAAGTGTCTTGATTTTTCTTTAGCCTTGCTTCCATTATTAGCCGTAACGTCAGAATTGCCTCTCTCGTCCCTTTACTTTTCCTAAAGCCAAACTGATCGTCACCTAGCGCATTCTCAATTTTCTTTTCCATTCTTCTGTATATTATTCTTGTAAGCAGCTTCGATGCATGAGCTGTTAAGCTGATCGTGCGATAATTCTCGCACTTGTCAGCTCTTGCCGTCTTCGGAATTGTGTGGATGATGCTTTTCCGAAAGTCAGATGGTATGTCGCCAGACTCATATATTCTACACACCAACGTGAATAGCCGTTTTGTTGCCATTTCCCCCAATGATTTTAGAAATTCTGATGGAATGTTATCTATCCCTTCTGCCTTATTTGACCGTAAGTCCTCCAAAGCTCTTTTAAATTCCGATTCTAATACTGGATCCCCTATCTCTTCTAAATCGACTCCTGTTTCTTCTTCTATCACATCAGACAAATCTTCACCCTCATAGAGGCTTTCAATGTATTCTTTCCACCTATCTGCTCTCTCCTCTGCATTTAACAGTGGAATTCCCGTTGCACTCTTAATGTTACCACCGTTGCTTTTAACGTCACCAAAGGTTGTTTTGACTTTCCTGTATGCTGACTCTGTCCTTCCGACAATCATATGGACGACAAAAGTGAGTTCAATGAAGAACTTTGCGAGGCTATAATAAAAGCAAACAACCTCTTGAATAAGCTGGACAATGAAGGATTGAGGACATTCTTGAAAAAATACACAGGAAAAGATATTCCTCACGAGTCAACGATCAGAAAGAACTATGTGGACCCATTGTATGAAAAGGTAAGGTTTTTCGGTATGTGAAAGTCAATGGATATTATTTCATATATACTTAGGCCAAAATAATAGTCGTTTAATTTTAAAAAACTCGAAAAATAAATTTAAACTATGTTTGAACGTTTAATCTTTTAAGGACTTGGGAAGGAGACAGTCTGTCTCAAAACGTTCACTGCAAAAAAGAAAGTGAATTTATTTTTAAAGAATATAATTTTTGTGCGAATTAAACTACTATTATTTTGGTCAATGTACATACATAATAAAATAGTCAAAATATAGGTAGGTGCAAAACGGATATAGTTTGTTTTCGTGTGTATGTCTCCTACGTAGAGTCCACATGTTTATATGTATTTTTTAATTTAGTTCCTCTATTACAGACATTGGAGAATATCAAGAAAGACATTAGCGATTCTCCAGTCTGGCTATCCGCTGACGAAACCACTGATTCTTGCGGTCGGTATATGGTGCACGTCACAGTTGAAAAATTATCTGCTGCCGAGGCTGGACGAGGACACCTCATACTACGCAAAGAAGTGGAACGAACGACTCACGCCACGACTGCGCGCACAGTGCGGGAAGCATTGGGTAAGTTTCGACAATATTGAATAGTATAAAATAAATTATAGGTAATATAAGAGTGCAGTTTTCCACATCATATCCCCAGCCAATAATTAGTTTTTCACATCATGTCCCGAGCCAATAATAATAAAATAAAAAAAATTCTAAAATTTGTAAAATCCTTTGATTTTCTTTCAGGCGTGCTATGGAGAAGTGAAGATCAGAAACGTGGGGAGTAGAAGGTTTTAGCCATTGTGATGATTAGTGCCGCATATATACTGAAGGCAGATTGTCTCCGAGTGTTTTACCGTAAAATTATCCACCTCACGTGTCCGGCCCACGGCGTCCATCGAGTCGCTGAAGAGGTCAGAGCCACATTGCCAGAGGTCAACAGCCTTATCTCTTCGGCAAAGAAGGTTTTCATCAAGGCACCAAGTCGAGTGAGAGCTTTCAAGACTGCTCACCCTGACTGTCCTCTGCGACCTGAACCAGTCTTCACGAGGTGGGGAACGTGGATTTCAGCTGCAAGCTATTATGCGGACAGCCACAGAAAAGTTGAAGAGGTATGGATGCGTATGTAGTTCTGGATAAATTGAATAAGCAAAGAAAACGAACACAATGCAGAATTCCAATATTAAGCTTATTTCTCTGTACCGTAGTTTTCAGCTTGAAACCGACATTCACTAGATTACTACATTCTTGTTCCACGTCCTAAGGGGATTTGAAGATAGCGAAAATTTAGCCACAGCAAAAACCAAGGACGCCATGAAGAATTCCAGTGTGTTACACAGCCTATCTTTCATCCGAGTGCACTTGGGTGGCCTGCCAGACCTAATTGTGGAACTTGAGACTCGTAACATGTAAGTTACGAAGGCAGTGGCTCTCGTCGAAGGACTCAGGACATAGAGTTGGCCAGGTCCGATCGGTGAGACACTTAGAAGAAAATAGGATGCAGTTCTTCATTGAAATCCTGGTTGGTCTACAATTCGGAAGATCGCTCAGTTACTGGAAGGAGAGAAACGCTCTGAGAATCTAGATGATTTCACGTCATCTGATGCCGCTGCTCTTAAATTTTTACCTGTAGTGTCATGTGATGTTGAACAATCATTTTCAAGATTGAGAATGTTATTACCTGACCAGAAGAAAAAATTTCATGTAGAGAATATGGAAAAAGTGTTCAAACAAACTCTAATTTTTAGAATTTACCAAACTTATCGTGTAGGTACCTATGTTATACTTCATTTTATTCATTGAATTATAGCCATTACTGAAAAATATTTGATTGTTATTCATTAATTTTCCCAATTAAGATGCATATTTTAAAGAATTTATCTAAGATAAATGCATAATTAAAGAATTTTAGCTGCGTATTTAAAGGCATATACCGGCAGTAAGAGCATCTTTTAAATGCATATTTCGAGCAGTTTTGGCGCATATTTCGTTCGTTTTAAGTGGATATCGATCCGAACACTACTTATTACCAAACCTTATTTTTCACGGGCCTTGGTTCCTCGCATTCCCTGACTATGTTCTCAGCTTTGCTAACGCATTTACAATCTGTAACTGTAAGCCATTGTGAGAGCAATGACGCAGAGAACGCGTCGCCTATCTGACAAATTTCACAGTGCTTGCTTTGTACGCATTCCGCTAACCAAAATTTTTATTACAACGCGTTTCGGTGGCTGAGGTGAGTTTGGTCTATTCTTGTTCGTGGCATAGAGAGTCGGACATTTCCTAAATTTCTTTGTCACACTTCATATCTTATGCATAGTTTTATGGACGAACATATTGGCTTTTGATTTACCTATCGTTTTGTATTTGGTCGCTATTGGGCGCCCTGTCCCTAGTACCAACATCAGGTGTCTCTTATACATGCAGGGTGTCCCACGAGGCATGGTCAGTATTCAGGGGTACGATAGGAATGATCTTTCGAAGCAAAAAACGCTAGTAAACGCGGTCTCTTTAATGTACACCTTAAGATCTATGAATACTTCATCATCTTCCGACACTGTGAAACAAATCTCTACTACCGTAAGCTCTTTGCTTTTCATATTTTGGGAGAAGACAGTACGGACCAAAGTAAGAAATAATTGTCTAGTAAACAAATGCTCTAAACTGTATACATTAACAGCTATGAGCACTTGTTCAGTAGAAGAGACGTGTGTCACAGCAGCGAAACTGAACAAGTGTTCACAGCTCTTATGGTATGCACTATGCACTTCAGAGCATAAGTTTATCTCATAATATGGAAAGCAAAGAGCTTGCAGTGTAAGAGATTCGTTCACAGTATGCACTTCAGAGCATAAATTTATCTCATAATATGGAAAGCAAAGAACTTACAAGGTAAGAGATTTGTTCACAGTATCGGAGATGAAGGAGTGCCAATAGCTCTTTAGGTATGCATTTTAGAGCCCATGTTTACAAGAATTTTTTGCTTCGATTGATCGTTCCTGTCATTTCTCTGAATGATGAAAATTTCTGCTGAGACACCTTGTATCGCGTGGGAGTACTACTGGACCTCAACCATAGGATCTAGCACAAGTTAACGAACAATAAACATTCATACTTCACTATATCTGCCAAACTGAATACAAATGGAACCAAGCAGTACTGTTTGTAGCCATGCAGAACTGTTAAATCTGATAATTAACATTCAGTCTATCTTGTGGAGTGTGACCGTTCTACCATTTAGTGTATTCAGAAATATGAAATGCGTAAGTGCGACGGTATTGCTTTCGTTTGTTTTTACATACTTCAATTGCTTCAAATGGCTCTGGGCACTATGGGACTTAACTTCTGAGGTCATCAGTCCCTTAGAACTTAGAACTACTTAAACCTAACCAACCCAAGGACATCACACACATCCATGCCCGAGGCAGGATTCGAACCTGCGACCGTAGCGGTCGCGCGGTTCCAGACTGTAGCGCCTAGAACCGCTCAACCAAGGACGCCATGAAGAATTCCAGTGTGTTACACAGCCTATCTTTCATCCGAGTGCACTTGGGTTGTCGAATCCATACCACACGTGATGTCAGTATACGCACCTGTCACACAATTCCCATAAATTACAGGCCGGTGGTTTATGGGTGCGGATCTAGTGCGCGCAAATCTAGTGCCCTATGGCGTCCCAGATGTATTCCATTGGGTTCTGATTAGGTGACATTAGCTTTAGTTAATGGTCCTCAACCACTGTAGCGTGATTCTGTCTTTCTGACTCAACTGTTATCATGCTGGAAGATGCCATCGCCGTCGGTGAAACTATCAAGCGTACCTTCGATTGTTGCCACATGTCCCATGGAACCGCAGGTGAATGTTCCCGATAGCATAACAACTGCCCCAGTAGCCGGTGTCCTTGCCATGGTGCATGATTCGAGCACCCGTTCCCCTGAACAATGGAATATTCAGGCACGACTATCGAACTGGTGTAACAAGAAACATGAGTCAACCGACTGGGCGACACATTTCCACTGATCCATGGTGCAATCTCTGTGATGCCGAACTACTGAATCATAGTCATAGTCAACAATGTGGGAACATGTCGTGTGCTGCGTAGCCCCCTTTTAGCAATGTGTGCAAACGGTATGCTCCGAAACAACTGCGCGTGCACCAGCATTGTACTCTGTTGCCACATCTGCCACAGATCGCTAAGTTCGGACGTCCAACAACTTGCCTACTCGTGGTTTCGCCATTCTTTAACCACTTTCCATAGATGTTAACAACACCAGCAGCGAACAGCCGACCTGCATCGACGCTTCCGAGATCCTCGTACCAAGACGCCACAGCACATCAATCTGACCTTTGCCAAGGTCGCTTATGTCAGTGGATTTCCCCTTTTGTGGCCCCTATCGTTGCTAGAATGATTACTAAATTGCGTCTGCTCCGTATGCCGGGTCTCGTGCTTGCAACGCCACAAGGAGCACCAATTCTCACTTGGGTGGTGGTCATAATTTTTGTCACAGGTACATTCCTAGTGCATAAAATTGAGCCTAAATAGTCTTTATATTCCCTTTATTATTGAAGTACAGCATCTAGTGTGCTTAATAAAAGTTAATGTCCGTAGACAGACTCTAGAGCCCTGACATAGTGTGTTTACCGCTTGGCCCTGAAGTTCAAAATAAATCAAAGCTTCCTAAATCAGAAAACTCCGAGCGTGGTCAAATCATGGAAAACCACAAAGCTTTTTCCAGCATTTACTGTTGATATAATAGTACAAGTTTAGGCAGCAGTGTAGTTCACCGCTCAACATGCAATTACAAACGCTGTACACATACGAAGCACTGTCAGATCTGAAAGTACCGTAGTGAGGTAAGTGCTATTAATTAATTTACTAGCTCCAACCAGCTATCAAACTTCTAAGATTTAGAAATGCTGACCGCCATTTATGAGATCGATATAATTATAGATTATCCTCTGTGGACGACCTGCAAAGGCGCGAGATGACGAGAGCTGCAATTTGTTACAGGTGATGGTTCAGCGACACACGACTTACGACGCGCTTGTCGCTTCCATTCGGCAGACGGAAACAGAAGACCCGCTTCGGACGTTCGGCCCCAAACAAAGGTACTCCAGGAGAAACAGCAAGACCGAGCTGCCTGCTCAGAATATGGAGAACTGAAAGCATCTGCAAAGAAACATTTGCTTTTCCTATTTCGCTCTACAAACTGTGACTTTTGGAAAGGTGGACAGTCAATAAAAGCTGAGAGTTTTATGCACTTAGAAAAGTAATTCGTTTTCTATGAAGTCAGCCTGATCATGGTAGTAAGAGTCAACGGACGTGAAAGGGAGCAGTAGCGGAGAAAGTATAGTTCATACTATCTGATCAGCTGGCATTGCCCAGGCATGTATTCACACCAGTCTTCTATTAGTTCTTCTCCTCCTTCCCCTTTTCTCTATCCATCTCTTCCTACCCCCTCTCTCTTCCCACCTCTTCCTCCCCCTATCTCTGCCCATCTGCCCCCCTTTCCTTTCTTTGTCCATCTCCTCCTCTCGTCTCTCTCTCTCTCTCTCTCTCTCTCTCTCTCTCTCTCTCTCTCTCTCTCTGTCCATCCCCCCTCCCCCTCCTCATCACTCTGTTCCTCTCCTGTTCCCCTACCCTTTACCATCTCCTCCTTCCACAACTCTGTCTATCTATCTTCTCCTCCCGCTTCTCTCTCCACGTTATCAACTCCACCCCTCTAGGAGGATTATATCAAATTGGGCTACAAAAACTACCTAAGCTACAGTGCATGAGCGTCGCGTCGCGTCAGATATTCGGTATCCTCTCGCTGTCTTTGCGCAAACTGTAAGTCCTAGGGAAACATGAAAAGGTCCTTTTTTTGTAGGAAACTGAATGTAGTTAAAATTTGTACTGCGACATGTTGTAGGTGGGTGTTGCGGCTTTCGAGTGATTCCAGAAATCGTACAAAGGTGATATTACACGTGTTCTATCTCGGAAACTATTCGCAATATGGCATATGTCCAAATGACGTTTTTTGTTCAGAATCACTTATATTATCACCCCTCAAAGCCTGTACCTTTCCTCCTGACTCACCATATTTATTTTTTTGGTTGAAATCGTTCCAGGGGCTTAGGATGAGCTTTTTACCCATGGGTTTGTACGAATGTTTCACGCGTATTTCAAGCGAATTTCACACTGCAGTTTCATTTACACGCAGCATAATGTTTATGATTTCGTATCTCCTGAACTATGTGCCATACAATGACATAACTTTGCAGGTACGTCCAGTGGTATATTTTGCTTCTGTCTGTGACATGAGTTGTGAATAGATAGCTAGTAAAGAAGTAATAAATTATTACTTCTTGCATGATGCGACAGTTTTCACGCATCTCACAGTTTATGACATACCTTCTGTATTATGTGTAATACAACGGTACATTTTTGTAGGTACATGCAGCGGCATATTTGTATACTGTCTACGAAATAGAGTTAGTAGTAAATAAGTCGTAAATTAAAACGTCATGGACGATGCTGCAGTTTTTCACACATCTCAGCGTTTATGACTTCATATCTCCTTAACTATGTGTCGAACAATATCTTTCGCTGTTATGTTTAATGGTATATATGTATACTTCTGCACAAGTGTAACAAATACGGTTAATAGTAAGAAAGTAATAAATTGAAAAGTCATGCTTCCAGTGGCAGTTTCACTGCCTGAAGATTGGAAATGTAGTAAGCGATAAACCTTTTTCCTTTCATCATTTTGCGGGGGTTGTCAGCGAGAAAAAATTTCTAAGGTTTGAAATTATGTGTTAAGTTTGTTACAAGTTACCAAGCGCTCTCATTCTCAAATACCAGATGAATAAAATATGGATATTCGCATTCCGTAGGGTACACTGCTTTTTAACCCCCGGGCTTCTGATAGGTAGGTTCTTACACCCACTGCGATTCTTTCTGTAAGTAAGTAATTTGTGGATCAAGTTTATTGAAATTGATTCAGTGGTTTAGGAGGAGATGGAGAACATAACATACAAACACATATAATCCATAAACACAGGGACCGATGACCGTGGCAGTCTGGTCCCTTTAATCCCACGAACCAACCATAAACACATACATTTTTATAATATGTTGGATATCAGTAGAAAAGGAAGGTAAGAAGAAATTTGGAAAGGGAATTAAAGTACAGGGAGAATAAATTAAATCTCTCAGGTTTTCCAATGAGACTGTAATTCTATCAAAGACAGCAAAGGACTTGGGAGAGCAGTTTAATGGAATGGATAAGTGTCTTGAAAAAAGGCTACAACTGAATATCACGCAAAGTACAACAAGGATAATGCTATCACGTGGAATTAAACCAGGCAATAATGAGGGAATTTGATTAAAATAGGAAGTTTTCTCTGAAGGTAATTGTCTGGAGAGTAGTGCTGTATGGAAGCGAAATGTGGACGATAAAGAGTTCACACAGAAGACAACAGAAGCTTGTGAAATGTTGTGATACAACAGAATGCTGAATATTAGATGGATAAATCGCATTCACCTTTTGTGGTAATTCACAAACAGCTCTACAAACAACTCCAGCGTGAGCATTATTTAACAGAGCCATTCATTACGCAAAATTATTATTTATGACAAAAAGTGTGCAACGAAATTATTATTTATATGCAAAAACCATACTTGTAAGATATACGTTGTCACAAATCAAGCCTTGTTGAATACTGTAATTTACATTTACCACTTAATTTCAAGCTTAGCTAGTGTGCACCACTGTTAAACATTATGAAAGTTTGGCAGCATCTGGGTAGTTATAGCAGTGAGACAGCATATGATATCACATCAGTACCCCGTTAATGCCCGCAGTCTTGACCTCGCGAGCCAAGTATCCAAAAAGATTCTAAGAGGCCGTCAGAGACATGTATTACTGTAAGTTCGTCATTTAGTGAAATATCAACATGGGAAAACTTATGGCAGCGATGAAATTCCTTTCGATCCTGAAATATTTAATTAGTTCCTTTTTCATACCACGTAAAACTGTTTGTTTCCTATTTTCCATCATATTAAAGACTTTTTTAAGTTTGTACATGGTGATGAGACTGTGAGGACAATAATCTCGACGCGTGTTTGTCGTTCTGGCTTTGTTATGTTCGTACGACCCCAAATATTTGAGATAAACAAGAGCTGATAAGCAATAATATCTGGGGACAAGAAAATGGCCCAAAAATGCCTTGAATGTGTTTTTAGCCTTTACAATATTCTTCGGGCTTTTTGACTAATTCTGGGCAGACCAAGCACTTCAAGGGTTGTTTTCAGTGTATCTACTAGTGGTAAGCTTTTTTCCAACATCTCTTCGCCAAAACAAAAATGTAAAACTACAGTCAAATAACGGAACATAAATTTGCGTCCAGGTTCATAGTTTGTGGTGTGATGGCCTGTTGCTCTTGTTTATAGCCTTCACTACGCGGTTACAATTTGCTGTAGGATACATAGTCTGTTGAAGGATGTAACTGCAAGACAGTACTGTGATTAAATAGCATATTGTAGGGCTATGTTGTGTGTGGGATACAAGAACGTTGTGCAGTTTACACACTGTTGAGCAGTTCTTTCACGGGCAGAAATTAAGCTATAATCTGGCTGACAATGACCACTGTCAGAGATTCATGGTAGTTTGTCATGATGAACCAACAGCATCTATTATCTCCACCCATTCGAGCACCAGCTGCCCGTCTACACCAACACGTTTGTACTTGAAGATGTTTCTGTGTGTAAATGCCACTCCAAGTTCCATTTTTTAAAATGTTTTATGTAGGAAGTTGCTGTCATTTGCTCTTTCAGCAGAATGAGTGCTAAGCCGTTTTATTTCTTACACTTAATGTACCAAGCTTTTTCAAAAGTTATTCCCCAAAAATTCTTATATCAGTGTTGTGACAACCTAGAGAATAAAATAAAAATACTGTGACAGTTTTTAAAGAGGAGGGCAACTCAGTTGATTCGCTTGCTCTTAATTCATAGTGTTCCAGTTGGCTTATACTCATTGCCTCATACTTTTTGTATTTCAGTCCCTGGTCAACTCAGCTGCTACCTGTTCCATGTCTTTGTTGTGCAAACTTTGCTTCTGAAGTGTGAGCCTGCTTAAGAAATGCATTGGCCGTAGAAACACTTTCTTGGTACTGCTAGTATAACTGCAACTTAGAAATACTGCAAACTGTCAGGTAACTCTGTGACAGTCGACTTACTTCATGCAGTAAAACAGAACTATCCCGCTACATTCACTAGATATTTTCTTAACATTTTCGTGAAATATTTTGAATGATTTTTCCCGTATGATGTGAATTTCTTAGGAACTTCAGAAATTAAGGGGCTCCGGAACGCCCTATACTTGCAATGTTAAAATAATGCTTATAAATTACATCTTTCCTCACAAAGTATTTGAGGTAGGAAGTTGAACTTTTTACAGATTATTTATTGGAATATGGGCTACAACAGAGCACAGGGATTTTACAAAATTTTAGTTCAGTTATTAAAGATGATTTTTTTTCAATTGTAATGAAAATCCACAACATTTTTTTGCAATTTTTTATTTATATATTCAAAAATATACAGTTTTTTGGAAACAGGCTGTGTTAAATTATGCAGAAGGTATTGTGTAACATTTACTGAAAGTTTGAAACAAATATGTTAGGAAGATCCTTAGAAAACATGTAATTAGTATGAGAAAATAAAAGTTTTGGGAATCGAGCGACAAAGATTGGATTAACTTTTTAGTGCATTCCAGGTCCATAGGATGGATTATCTTCATCCTCTGCAAACTCCTCCTCCACCTTCCTCTTGTTCCTCCTCCTGTTTACTCTTGCTTGTATTTCTAGACTCTTTACAGCCCTGTCTGCAGCCCGAAGGCGTTCCTTGTCTAAAGCAAGCATCGCTCATACCATGTTAGAACCTATCTTCATTCCCATATTTCTAAATACCTTGCACCTTACAATGTTGCGATCATTGAAAGTCGCAACAGCATCATACACACCAAAGTGAAGTGTTTCTATTCCAACAAATACAGTCTTGGGGATTCTCGACCATATAACACTATTTACACTTTCATTGGGGTTTTGAGTTTTTCCGTGAATACACTTTTTCAACAGTTCAGGTGCTGCTAAGTCTCTGAAAATAGGTTTTATCACCTCCATTATTGCATGAGGCAGACTATGCTTATGAGTGTACACTTCACCAGTTAGCAATCCTTTGTTATATTTACACCAACTGTCTTCTTCTTTGGGACACAAGCTATGTTGGGGATTTTCATCGGTTGAAGAAGTATGAAAAAAAAGAGTCCAAACAGCCTTCTTCATTTCGTCGACACTTTGTGTATTTTGCCTAATAGCCATTCCATAATAGTTCTGTATTTTGTCAATTACACTGTCAGTTAACCTTCCCTTCCCATCCAACCCTTTACCATCACTGAGTTTTTGTTTTTTGTACGAAGCTTTCAGTCACCGAAGTCTTGTTCCCATTCGCTTCTGTACGTGTCCAATACACTCAAATTTCTGCACTACAACATCATCACCATAGGGCTTCAGTCCTTGAACATGTTTGAAACTTTTAGAATCACCGTCACCAAGGTAATTAACATATCGCACTTTATCACACGCCTCAGAACGCTGGAATATACTGGCAACACCAGCCACTTCCATTCCTCCACTACTGCCACTATAGTTAGCTTTGCAATTATTTTCATGTGTACCTTTATATTTTTGTGGACATCTACAATACTTTGATATTACTGCTACATCTAAAACTTTCCCTGTATACATACTGGTGGCAGATACTACACCATGAAGAGAAGTGTGTCCCCGTTTATGGCAGGTACCATCGAACGCTGTAGTCAAATCTCTGTTACCATTATTTTCCATTACTGCCTCTTCCACAGCGTTCTTCATAGATTCTATACAGACATCTTCTACTTTAGACCCTATTAATTTATTATAGGTCGTAAACTTGGTTGGGGGATTTGGAAGGTTCATGATGCCACAGAAAATTGCACCTGCAGTAGCACCCTTACCAACTGAACGCAAGGAATAAACAAATCTAATGTTGTGTTCGTAGATTTTGCTACCATTTTCTTCAGTTGCAGTTACTGCAACACTCTTCCAAAAGGTGGTCATGTATGAACACTTATCACATTTCAGTTGTATTTCACTAGCAAGTCCTATGTGCTTTATTATGGAGAGTTCCAGACCAACTTCACTACAAGGAATACATCTTACACAGTTTGAAAAAATTCCTTTGAGAACCGACATATCAAATATTTCATTCACATCCGATTCGCCCATAAAACATTCATAGTTTTCACTCATTGAACCAAGCTTCTTCTGTGAAGTACTTTCTTTCCCACTTTGACTGCTATGGGCAGGTGTACTTGAGAGGTTAGGTTCGCTCACTTGGTTATCGTCTTTATTGTTTACAGTAATAACACATACCTTTGGCTTTCCAACATTTCTCCTTTTCTTAAAAGCCTTCAGAGGATTTCTAATAACTTTACTTTTACTCATTATTATACTTCAACAAAACAGAGACTCGAGAAACAGAATTAACTACGAATATTTTCGAGATAACGACAGAGTAAATAAACATGAAACAATCGACAATCACACCAGCGATATATATTGAACCATCACAGGTTAGCCACAACACATACTTTGTCTCACATCAGTAAGATGTACCTGATGAACACGGACGTTAATAATAACACCATTTGACAGCAGTTTAACAGCGCCACAGTGGGTCACGCCCATGTAGAACACATTTCAAAAAAAATTTAAAAATAGTTGTAGTCTTCGGAATTGAATAAATTATATATCTATTAAAAGGTAATAGTCTGCAGATTCAGAAAACGCAAAAAAGTAAAAATTGAACTTTTCATGATTTTGAGCCTTTCCGGAGCCCCTTAAGTTACTCATGTCGTCCTATGCTAAGACCATTGTGCAACAAGAATTATAACAGTTCCTGCAGACATGTATGGATGAAACGTAAAGACCAAGAAACATGGGAAATGAAGCAAAGACGTTGTTTTCCTGCTCAGCAATACAACACCGCACAAGGTGTGCCAAGCTTTGCTTCATTGTTTTCGGCGGGAGGTTTGGAAGGACCCACCATACAGGCCAGGACTTACACCATGTGATTTCCCTCTTTTTGGCAAGCAAAACGATCTTCGGTTGGACATAAATTTCCACATAGTGGTGCTTGAATGGCTCTATGACCAAGGAGCGAAATTATACCATCAAGGAACTCAATGACTGGTAGGACTAGTCGACCATTGTTCACAGAGACATGGTGATTATTTCCAAATATAGTGTCATACATTGGTTTTACTTTGAAGTGTAGTGCAGCAATCAATAAAAGTTTCTTGACTTACTATTTAATGTTCTCTCATATCAAATTTGTTTTTGAGAACAGCAAGATCGGTCGATATTGAGGCAATTATTTTCAGATCGAATTTCCACAGTAAAAATGTGAGTGTACACCCTCTCAGTTCCTTGCCAAGTCAGATAGACATTTAAATAAACCACAAATTCTAATATTTCGTTAGTGCTAAACTCTTGCTCATAACGCGACAAAGTATTTTGAATAATCATTATGATGCTGCTGTTATAGTACTGAATGACGAAAAACAATTTATGAATTTCACTTAAATAATCGGTTATCCATCTTGATACATGTACCTTCGATCAAGAGACATAAAAAAGTGGGACTTAAAAATGGCCGTAATTTTTTTATAAATTCTTGTAATGTAACGAGGAAATTAAAAGGACGGCGGAGAGTTTAAATTTTGCGCATCTAGGGGCTTTGGTACCCTACGTGATCACAAACAGAGATCGAAAACATCACAAATCATGCGAACGCGATGCAATGCTTTATAATGCCCCCAATGGTGACATACTTTATTTGCTAAGTAAACAAGCCTATTGCCATTCTGATTTTACTCACTTCAGTACTAGTTACTATTATCTTTCCTTTCTGCTGGGATCAAGTTAAAAATATTTCCTTTCGGGTTAATATTTGGTTCATATTTTTAAAAAAGATAGGGATAGGATTAACGTGAGACATAGAGTTGGTTATAAATTTTCTTTAGATGAATCTGAACATTGGTGTAGCCTGTAATATTATGACATAAAACAATAAAGATGGTTCTACAGAATTATGTTCAAAGGTATGGGATATTAGTGAATTACAATTTGTTTGGTTTTTTAATTGTATACAACGTCAGTCATTGTTGCCGTTATATCTGTTACTGGTGGGATTAGATTTAATATTTCTTCCCGAATTAATTTCTTTATTTTGCCTCGCTATGAAGTCTGAGGCCAAGGGAAACCAGGGAAGATAGAGGGAGAGACCTTCAACCTTATGACAACAGTTTTCATTAGAGCGCTTTTGGTAAGTAATATCGAATGTTAACTTACGAAATTTCATTACACAAATTAATGTTCTTTAATTCGATAAAAGTTCTTTGCACAAGAGCTTGCAATTAATTGACGCTTGAATAGAATTTCTCTAGAAATACTTTGTTTTTGAGCGGAGAATATTAATTTCCACACAGCTCATTGCATAATTTTAGTACAATTTTTTCGGTTTCACAGTTGTTTGTTTTCGTAATTGTTCGAATTTTACAAAGGTTATTCGTAGATAGTTTCTTTCTTCACAAAGGTAATGATGTTGGGATAGTTGTACTGATTACACCTGTGGTCATCAGTGGAGCAGCTTCTAGTTGCTCAAGGCAAGTTTGTAGCGAATTGATGCATCTTAGGACCTTCACGATGATAAAAGGTACAGCTTACAGAATCGCCTTCCAGCGTCAGATGTAAGGAAAACAGGGAGCTTGTAATAGCTTTCTGTTGAGAAAACAAGATGAAAATAAATTGTTATCCAGGAGGCAGAGGTACGCTCTCTCGTTAAAACATTCTAACCTAACACAACTGTAATTGTGTGGGTTAGGGAAAAGCAGTGTACGATGAAGTTTATTTGACAACAGAAGCTTAATCTGTTTTCTGACTGAACCTGTTCATTGTTCGATATATCGTGATCCACAATGCAGTGTATGTCCATAGTAATTAAGTACTGTCCAGAACCGCTACAAGCGCACTTAAACAGCGTCTTTGTAATTAGTTGATTGCAAGTTTGGTAAGCTACTTAATACATTTTGAAGATACCTGACGCACGCAGTTATTCACAAACAATTCCGGCTGGTAAGTCTAATTGTCGCACCAGGAACCGTTACTCACTAGCGGCACGTCTGTACTTGGCGTCTAAGTGTGCAGTGTCAAGCGTTCTCTTCACGACACATTGCAATTCGTGTTCACGAATGGCAGTAGTTACATCGCACATGCCAGAAGCTCGTATCCTCGGTAGCCAAGTTAATGCTTGAAGGCAACCCTTACTAACTGTTTGTGATAGGTGCAGCTGCAGGTTACAAATGTCTACCCACAATGTAAAGTCAGTTCAGGCAAGCTAACGTTTGAATGTTCATACTGTCAGTCTGTGAACATAAATTTAATAGATTCTTTATCACAACCTTACAATATAACATTTAAGACTTCCATCCCAAATACCACGTGACTGCAGGCTGCATTATGGTCAACTGAAGTAACACACTAACGAGAACAAATCGTATGATTTACAATAATGAAAATTTATCTTGGCACTCACGCTTCTCAAATACCTTATGTGCACCCTTGCCTAGTTCCTTATATGCACAGGTAGTTTGTATGTAGAAACACACAGTACGAAGTGCTGTTCGTTTCATCACCTCTTCTTTTCTATAGCGCATCACTTGGACAAAGTTCAGTGAGACAGTGAAATGGTAGCCAGACTAACTGACGCATATAAATTCTAACGAAAATGTAAACTCTCAATGAAATCTGATGCCGAACTCACAGTAACCTGCTCATCTTAGGATCGCATAGAATCCCGCAAATTCTTAACATAAGTTAGAGGGATGTCCACTTCTGTTGCATGGGCTCCGTGTAATTATTTCATCAGCAGCTGATTATCTCACGGTTTTCATTCTCTTGTGCTGGTCAAACACACAAGTAACCCATGTGCTGGTAGCACAAAAATATAACTTAATCACTGTATGTCATAAAATACATCATGTGTCATGAGAAAAGATAGCTTCTTATAAAAAATTGGTTCAAATGGCTCTGAGCACTACGGGACTTAACATCTGAGGTCATCAGTCCCCTAGAACATAGAACTACTTAAACCTAACTAACCTAAGGACATCAAACACATCCATGCCCGAGGCAGGATTCGAACCTGCGACCGTAGCGGTCGCGCGGTTCCAGACTGAAGCGCCTAGAACCGCTTGGCCACCAGCGGCCGGCTAGCTTCTTATCCACCACTAAAGGGCAATGACTGTTTTTTGGACAGTACCTGGAATCCTTATTACCTCCATGTACCAATACTATTTCCAAATCTCTATTGTCTTTCAGAATGAAAATATTCTTTATGCTTTTAGTACCATCAAAATGTACCTGAGACTGTTCATTAAGTCCACAAGAACACGACTAACTTATTAAGAGTAACTATTTGCAGTTCATTTCAGATTTCTTGTGTAGTATAAAGAGTAGTCTAGACCACATACATACGAATTGTATTCTACATGAGAACTCATTTTGTACAGTGCATACATCAGCTAGTCTAAATCAGTTTATATCTGGTAAATACATATATAATTCTTTCCTTTCACTAAAAGTAAATGCCCATTATGCGGATTAACTCTGCAACATATACAGCTACACTATATACATAACTATGTACACATCTACCGTTAAACACTGCCAGAAACACTTCTTTAAGTACTGGTATGTGTTAGTCCCTTTATTCTATTTGTACCAGGATAGCTTAGAAAATAAGATCCAGCATGGAATGGTCCTTGTATAATATTTGCAGTTTTTTATTTCTCTTATTAAGAACTGAGGACTTCCAGGACTCTCATACATTACAGCTGTGCACTCTTAATAATTTTTTGTCGAAATATCGTTTTCTTTGGGCAGCTTTACCCATCAGAGTTAATATCGTTTCTAGGTATTTTTGACAAAGGATCAATCTATGCAGTCCTCTCCAGCTTGCGGAGTAGCACTTAATTTGGTGTGTAGTTAGTGGAAGTGTGTGCTATGTTCCATTCCAACACCTTTTGCATCGCCAGTGATACACCGATGTGATGCATGTGACACTGGCAGCGCCCTGATGTGATGCCAGCTCACCACCAAGGTGATGCCAGTTGTGAATCGACGAGATGCCTGCGAGTCTCATAGGAGAGGCGCACCAGCACAGACCAGCAGCGGCAGCAGCTGCTGCTGGAAGCACGCATCTTCTCGCGAATTCAGTACACAGCTGCAGAAATACCTTTGAAGTACTGTTAAACATGGAGAGAAATCCATCGGGCGCGCATCGCTTTCTGCAAACCGCCACACAGCCGTGACACACAGCCACCATCTAGTACCTGCGGTGCTGTGTGGTAGTCAGAAAAAATTGCTCTTGAACCTGTCTTCCACCACTATTCCTCTACTGGCGAGCATTGGCAAAAATGGTGGTTCGTTCGATGTACACTACGTTGTCAAAAGTATTCGGACACATGGCTGTAAGTGACTTACAAATTCGTGGCGCCCTCCGTCGATAATGCTGGAATTCAATATGGTGTTGTCCCACCCTTAACCTTGATGACAGCTTCCACTCTAGCAGGTATACGTTCAATCAGGTGCTAGAAGTTTTCGTCGGGAATGGCAGTTCAAATGGTTCAAATGGCTCTGAGCACTATGGGACTTAACATCTGAGGTCATCAGTCCCCTAGAACTTAGAACTACTTAAACCTAACTAACCTAAGGACATCACACACATCCATGCCCGAAGCAGGATTCGAACCTGCGACAGTAGCGGTCGCGCGGTTCCAGACTGAAGCGCCTAGAACCGCTCGGCCACACCGGCCAGCGAGAATGGCAGTCCATTCTTCACAGAGTGCTGCACTGAGGAGAGATATCGATGTCGGTCTGTGAGACTTGGCACGAAGTCGGCGTTCCAAAACATCTCAAAGGTGTTCTGTAGGATTCAGGTCAGAACTCTGTACAGGCCAGATCATTATAAGGATGTTATTGTCGTGTAACCACTCCGCCACAGGCTGTGCATTATGAGCAGATGCCCAATCGTTTTGAAAGACGCAATCGCCATCTCCTAATTGCTCTTCAACAATGGGAAGCAAGAATGTGCTTAAAACATCAATGTAAGCCTGTGCTGTGATAGTGTCGCGCAAAACAACAACGGGTGCAAGCCCCCTCCGTGAGAAACATGACCACACCGTAACACCACCGCCTCCGTATTTTAGTTTTGGCACTACACACGCTAGCAGTTGAAGTTCACCATGCATTCGCCATACCCACATCCTGCCATCGGATCGCCACATTGTATACCGTGATTCGTCACTCCACACGACGTTTTTCCACTGTTCAATCGTCCAATGTTTACTCTCCTTACACCAAGTGAGTCATCGTTTGGCATTTACCAGCGTGACGTGTGGCTTATGAGCAGCCGCTCGACCATGAAATCCAAGTTTTCTCACCTCCCGCCTAACTGTCATAGTACTTGCAGTGAATCCTGATGCTATTTGGAATTCCTGTGTGATGGTCTGGATAGATGTCTGCCTATTACACATTTCGACCCTCTTCAACCGTCGGTTGTCTCTGTCAGTCAACAGATGAGGTCGGCCTGTACGCTTTTGTGCTGTACGCGTCCCTTCACGTTTCCACTTCACTATTACATCGGAAACAGGAGTGTTTAGGAGTGTGGAAATCTCGCCTACAGACTTATGACACAAGTGACACCCAATCACCTGACCACGTTCGAAGTCCGTGATTTCCGCGGAGGGCCCCATTCTGTTCTCTCACGATGTGTTACTACTGAGGAGGTCGCTGATATGAAGTACCTGGCAGTAGGTGGCAGCAAAATGCACCTAATATGAAAAACGTTTGTTTAGGGGGCTGTCCGGATACTTTTGATCACATAGTGTATATCTTAGTGTAATATCCAGTCATGGCTCATCTTGTTTCAAATGCATTACCTACAATTTATATATTGTACATATTACAGATGAACCAAGTATGTCTTTAAAAATTTTTTTGCATTCACATTGGAGTATTTAAAACTATTGCTAAAACTGTCAGCCATTCGAATATCGTCCACCACAACACATACCTGAAATACTAAATGGAGAAATGCAGTCAGTGTATTTACTCTTCACCCCCTCAACCCTGCATTCACTGCTGTACATTAACAGTGATATACAGCGGTGTGGATACAAGTTGTGCAGCTGCTTCCACAGCAACAAATAGGTGCCACATTTGCGCTTTTACAACAGAAGGTGTAGCCAGCGGACTCCGCATGTTGGGTGCAGTTTTCGGATTGATTCCTACAGCAATGTGCAGGTATTCTTCTATTTTTGCGTTGTTTACCTGACTGGTCTGAGACTGTATATGATCTGGACATTAATATGAGTTCTATCAACTGGATGACATATTTTATTAATGTGATGAGCTGAGATATCTGGTGTTGCTTGGGTATTTATTTATTCCAACCTTCTGTCAGTTCATCTTCTCCTTCCTCCTCTCTCTTTGTCCATCTCCCCATTTCCCTTCTCTCTGCCCATCTCCCCTTCACACTTTTCACCCCCTTTTCTCTACCTACCCCTCTCTCTTTATCCACCTCTCCTCTCTCTTCTCACTATCCATCTCCCCGGCCCCTGTTCATCACCTCCACTCCCCTCTCTCTGTCCATCTTCAGCACACCATCTCTCTGTCCTCCTCCTCTACCCTCACTCTCTGTCCATCTCCTCCTCCCCATCTCTATCCATCACCTTCCCCCCCTCTCTACCAATTTACTCCTCATTCTCTGTCCATCTGCTTCTTCCCCCTCTGCCCATCTCCTCCTACCCGCTCTACCTCTGTTTCCTCCTTTCCTTCTCTTTGTCAGGCGTCTCCTCCCTAATTCCATCTCCTCCTTTCCCTCTCTTTGTCAGTATCCTCCTCCCCCTACCTCTGTTCATTTCCCCCTTCCCTATCTATGTTCATCTCCTACTCCTCCTATCTGTACCTATTTCCTCCTCCACCCTCCCTGTCTGCCCACCCCCTTGTCCTCCCTTCTCTCTTTGGATTATCACACTCACTCCAGTGTGAGACTGGTGGGTCTTAGCCCTACAGTATTTCTTTCCAGGTTGCAACAAACATATGTACCAAATTCGATCGAAATCGTTCCAACGCTTTAGGATGAGCTGTCTATCTGTGACTCTGCTCGCATAAGCTAATGTCAAATATATTTCATACATATTTAACATACTTGTACACGTATTTCACCTGCATGCCTACCAAACTTCGTCCTGCAGTTTAATGTTTATGACGCCGTATCCCCTGAACTATTTTTGGTACATTGAGTGGCATATGTGAATACTGTCTGCAAAATATGACTCCATTACAGTCAGTAGCAAAAAAGTAATAAATTAAAAAGTCATGCTCCATGTGGCAGTGAACAGTGAAAATGCAGTAACCGACAAACTTTTTTTTTCCTTTTGCTATTTTGTAGAGGTCTTCAGTGGGAAAAAGTTTCGGAAAGGTTCGAAATTATGTGTAAAGTTCGTTGCTCCAAGTTCTCCCATTCTCAAATACTTGCCAACTAAAGTATGGCTATTCTCGGAGCGTGGGCTAACTACCTTTTTACCCCCACTTCTCCGACAGGTGGGTGGTTCTTGCCCATACAGTAATTCTTTCCAGACAGCAAACCATATGTTTACCAAGTTTGGTTGAAATCGGTCAAATGGCTTAAGGTACGCTATCGACCTATTCCTATCTAGCACTGCGCAGCACGTGATGCCTAACATATAATACATGGATATTTAATACAAGGGATATCAACTGGAGTATCTTGGTTAAAATATTTGCAAATCAGAATTGCAAGACTTACTTAACATTCTCACAGATAACAGTGTCAGTAAATAAGGTCATCTTTACAGCACGTATAAAAATCTCCTAGTGTATAAAAAACTTTATCTTTTAGCCATTTCTTTGTAACATTTTTAAAAGCAGATGATATACCATCATATGCCTGTGGGTGCAATGCATTAAAAAACTTAGCTCCTACATACTGGTAGCTGTTAATTTTACTCTGAACCCAAGTTGCAATTGTTGTTTATGTTTCCCTCTGTCATGCGTCAAGTAGATGAACTGATTTTTATGATACATTTGTGTTTTTTTGTGTGTGTAGTAAACAACTGAATATCAATAATGATGGGATAGTCAGTTTTTCAGCTTTTTAAACTGCACTCAGCAAGAAGCTCTGTTGTTGTTGTGGTCTTCAGTCCTGAGACTGGTTTGATGCAGCTCTCCATGCGACCCTATCCTGTGCAAGTTTCTTCATCTCCCAGTACCTACTGCAACCTACATTCTTCTGAATCTGCTTAGTGTATTCATCTCTTGGTCTCCCTCTACGATTTTTACCCTCCACACTGCCCTCCAATGCTAAATTTGTGATCCGTTGATGCCTCAGAACATGTCCTATCAACCGGTCCCTTCTTCTCGTCAAGTTGTGCCACAAACTCCTCTTCTCCCCAATTCTATTCAATACCTCCTCGTTAGTTATGTGATCTACCCATCTAATCTTCAGCATTCTTCTGTAACACCACATTTCGAAATCTTCTATTCTCTTCTTGTCCAAACTATTTATCATCCATGTTTAACTTCCATACATGGCTACACTCCATACAAATACTTTCAGAAACGACTTCCTGACACTTAAATCTATACTCGATGTTAACAAATTTCTCTTCTTCAGAAACACTTTCCTTGCCATTGCCAGTCTACAATTTATATCTTCTCTACTTCGACCATCATCAGTTATTTTGCTCCCCAAATAGCAAAACTCCATTACTACTTTAAGTGTCTCATTTCCTAATCTAATTCCCTCAGCATCACCCGACTTAATTCGACTACATTCCATTATCCTCGTTTTGCTTTTGTTGATGTTCATCTTATTTCCTCCTTTCAAGACACTGTCCATTCCGTTCAAGTGCTCTTTCAAGTCCTTTGCTGTCTCTGACAATTACAATGTCATCAGCGAACCTCAAAGTTTTTATTTCTTCTCCATGGATTTTAATACCTACTCCGAATTTTTCTTTTGTTTCCTTTACTGCTTGCTCAATATACCGATTGAATAACATTGGGGAGAGGCTACGACCCTGTCTCACTCCCTTCCCAACCGCTGCTTCCCTTTCATGCCCCTCGACTCTTATAACTGCCATCTGGTTTCTGTACAAATTGTAAATAGCTTTTCGCTCCCTGTATTTTACCCCTGCCACCATTAGAATTTGAAAGAGAGTATTCCAGTCAACATTGTCAAATTCTTTCTCTAAGTCTACAAATGCTATGAACATAGGTTTGCCTTTCCTTAATCTTTCTTCTAAGATAAATCGTAAGGTCAGTATTGCCTCACGTGTTCCAATATTTCTACGGAATCCAAAACGATCTTCCCCGAGGTCGGCTTCTACCAGTTTTTCCATTTGCGTTAGTATTTTGCAGCTGTGACTTATTAAACTGACTGTTCGGTAATTTTCACATCTGCCAATACCTGCTTTCTTTGAGATTGGAATTATTATATTCTTCTTGAAGTCTGAGGGTACTTCGCCTGTCTCATACATCTTGCTCACCAGATGGTAGAGTTTTGTCAGGACTGGCTCTCCCAAGGCCATCAGTAGTTCTAATGGAATGTTGTCTACTCCCGGGGCATTGTTTCGGCTCAGGTCTTTCAGTGCTCTGTCAAACTCTTCACGCAGTATCGTATCTCCCATTTCATCTTCATCTACATTCTCTTCCATTTCTATTATATTGTCCTCAAGTACATCGCCCTTGTATAGACCCTCTATATATTCCTTCCACCTTTCTGCTTTCCCTTCTTTGGTTTGGGTTTCCATCTGAGCTCTTGATATTCATACAAGTGGTTCTCTTTTCTCCAAAGGTCTCTTTAACTTTCCTCTAGGCAGTATCTGTCTTACCCCTAGTGAGATAAGCCTCTACATCCTTACATTTGTCCTCTAGCCATCCCTGCTTAGCCATTTTGCACTTCCTGTCAGTCTCGTTTTTGAGACGTTTGTATTCCTTTTTGCCTGCTTCATTTACTGTGTTTTTACGTTTCCTCCTTTCATCAATTAAATTCAATATTTCTTCTGTTACCCAAGGATTTCTACTAGCCCTCGTCTTTTTACCTATTTGATCCTTTGCTGGCTTCACTACTTCATCCCTCAGAGCTACCAATTCTTCTTCTACTGTACTTCTTTCCCCCACTGCTATCAATTGTTCCCTTATGTTCTCCCTGAAACTCTGTACAACCTCTGGTTCTTTAAGTTTATCCAGGTTCCATCTCCTTAAATTCCCACCTACTATCAGAAATTCCTAAGGTGCACCTGAAGGCTGTTTTTCGCCAAACAAAGATTTTCTTTGATCTTCATGAGTTACCCCATAGCAATGCCCCATTGGTAAGTATGTATGAAAGAAGGTATGATGTGAAGCAAGAAAAATATTATCATTAACACAAATTCTAAGTTTTTCCAAAAAATAAGTGACTCTTGCTAGCCTTGTGCATAAAAAATTCGTTTGTTGCCCCAAGTTATAAACTTGAGTGAAGGTGAATACCAACAAACTTTGTCAATTTATCATCTGTTTCTATATTACATACATTGAAGAGAAGATTTATGCTTTTGTTAGGATTGATTCGTAACTCATTGATTTCAAACCAGTCATTAGGTGCACTTATTTGTTCTTCATTTCATGATGTTAATGCATCTAAGTCTTTCTCTACTATCATAAAAGTAGTATCATCTGCATAAATAACTGATTTACATTTTATCATACATGGTAGATAATTTACATAAATGATAAAGAACAGAGGTCCCAATGCAGATCCCTGCGGTACACCTTCTGTGATATTTAGCACGCATAATCTTCAACTGTTGAAGTCTATCATCTGTTTTCTATCATTCAAATAAGATTCAGTGATAGAAAACTGATGGTACAATTCAACAATTCAAGATCATTTACACTAAGTATCGCAGGAGGTGCTCTGCAGGGATTGCCAACCAATAATTGGGAACAGTCACGTCCATTACATATGTGATAGCGTGCATATGAAACTTAAGTGGAGCGACGAAATGAAATGATTCGTAGGAAAGGCAGAGACCAGACTGAGACTCACTGCAGTAATCCTTAGAGAATGCAGTATACCCAGAAGGGGAGCAGCTTCCAAAACTTTCATTCAGACGATAATTGAGTGTTGCTCATCAGCTTGCAACCTTTATAAATAGAGCTGCAGATAAAAAAAAAAAAGATTCAAACCAAGAGCGTCATATTTCGTCACATTTTAGTTACGTAAGCGTGAAAGCCTCACTGAGGTCCTCCTGCAACTAAAAAGACAGCCGCTACAAGAGAGACATCGTCCATCATGGTGTGGTTTGCTGTCAAAATTCCAAGAGCAAACGTCTTTAGCAGAGCCAGCAAATATATTGCTTCCTCTAGCTTACATCTTGTTAGTCGACAATGAAGATAAAATTAGAGCGATTCGACCTCACTTTGGGATGAACCAACAATTATTTTTCATGTGGAACATTCGTGACTGGAACAGGCAGGAAAAGGTGGGGGGGGGGGGGGGGGGGGGAGGGATAGTTGTATGCGCAGTACCCCCCACCATACACCATAAGGTAGCTTATTGAGGATAGATATGGACCTTATTCTATTACTCATATAAATGCTGCAGAACAAAAAACAGTGTCGTTAATAGTAAAAACATGTACAGGCTGTTGGTATTATATGCTGCATATTTATAAATAAATGATCATAAACTATGTGATGGTATAACACCCCACCACTGTGTTGTGCTAACATGTAATTATAATAAATAAATAACTGTGCATTAAAAAGCTTATGACTATGTATATAATTTTATTAGACTATTACAAAGTTAGTAACATAGAATTCAGCTGCTTTTGGTTTACTGGAGTATTTGCTTGCCTCACAGTCTTACATAAAAATAAATGAAGTAATATTCGATTGGAGTATAGCTGAGTGGGGCTTTCGCCAATGTTCTTTACTGGAGCAACTTCTTTTAATGATATGCATTAGTGACTTGCCTTCATGTTTCGTAGATAACTCTGAAACTGATTTATTTTTAGATGATACGAAATAATTGTTACATGAGTTATGTATCATTTCAATGAAGAATAACAGCATCTTTATTTCCACTGATCGATAACAAATAAATATACATAGAATATTGATTCTGGTCAGCAATGATCATCTTTAGATCTGTTTTCAATTTTGTATTGAAGTTATTCAAAACACAAGCATAATGACTTTTTATTTTACTGGAAGTGTGCCATGCCAATAACTTAAAAGAGAAAAAAACACAACCATCATCAGAAAAGGTGACGCTGCCTGCTCTTGGGACTATCTTGATATGGTGTTAACATATTATGCTTGTAAGAGGCAAACTGCATAGGCAACATACGACAGACAACTCCTGATGAGGCTGTCTAGTTGAAGTATTGTAGGAAGATGTGCAAGGTGGTGTTCTTGCTTCACAACACGTCAGCTCATTCTGTACTGGGCACAGTGAGGCACACTGTTCCTTGAGGCTATCAAATTTGGTCTAACCCACTTATTCATCTGACACAGCACCCAGAGACTTCTTCCTATTTCCTTGGCTATAGATACCATTTAGTGACAGGAATTTCCAGTATGACGATGAGGTGTTATTCGAGGTGGGTGTTTTCTCAACATCCAGCATGCAGATTACAGCAACCTGGATCTCCACCAAGTTGTATTGTTCGGATCTGAGTCACACTGAAGGGAGAATGTGATAGTAAAAAATTTACTATTACCGCTCGAAGTATGTTGTGTTATTCAAGTGAATGTAATAGGGCATTTATAGTTCATTTGAAACATTAAAGACGTAGTGGGTCGTCTCATGCATTTTTCAGTTCCTGTAATTATCTGTGAGCTCTTTACAAGTCGTAAAAATTATAGTAATATGCAATTGATCTCAACAAATGTAAGTATGTTGTCAAGACTCAAAACTAGCATGTACACTGAGGTGACAAAAGTAATGGGCTACCTCTTATATAGTGTCAGACCTCCTTTTGCCCGGAGTAGTGGAGAAACTCGACGTGGCTTAGACTCAAAAAGTCATTGGAAATACCCTGCAGAAATTTTGGGCCATATTGAGCTGCAGTCACCCATAGTTGTGGCTGACCTCTTGATTATGTCAAACAAATGTTCGATGGGATTCATGTCGGACGACGTGGGCAGCCAAATCATTCGCTTAAATTGTCCAGAATGTTCTTCAAACTAGGCTCGAACAATTGTGTGCTGGGGACATTGTTGTTGTTGTTGTGGTCTTCAGTCCTGAGACTGGTTTGATGCAGCTTTCCATGCTACTCTGTCCTGTGCAAGCTTCTTCATCTCCCAGAACCCACTGCAACCTACATCATTCTGAATCTGCTTGGTGTATTCATCTCTTGTTCTCCCTCTACGATTTTTACCCTCCACGCTGCCCTCCAATACTAAATTGGTGATCCTTTGATGCCTCAGAACATGTCCTACCAACCGATCCCTTCTTCTGGTCAAGTTGTGCCACAAACTTCCCTTCTCCAAAATCCTATTCAATACCTCCTCATTAGTTAGGTGATCTACCGATCTACCCATCTACATTACATCGTTATTTTACGAACGTGAAGTCCATGAATGGCTGAAAATGGTTTCCAAGTAGCCGAATATAATCGTTTTCAGTCAATGATTCACTCAGTTGGACCAGACGACCCAATCTATTCCATGCAAACACAGCCTGCACCCTTATGGAGCTACCATCAACATGCACAGTGCCTTGTTGACAACCTGCGTTCGTAGCTTCATGGGGTCTGCTCCGCACTCGAACCATACTATCAGTTTTTACCAACTGAAATGGGACTTATCTGATGAGGCCACGGTTTTCCAGTCATCTAGGGTCCAACAGATACAGTTCCGAGCCCTGGAGAGGCACTGCAGATGACGTCATGGTGTTACCAAAGGTGCTCGCATCAGTCGTATACTGCCATAGCTCATTAACGCCAAATTTCGCTGCACTGTCCCAACGGATAAGTTCGTGTTGTTCTTTGGGGCATGCAGTGTAAAATATATCCTCTACTGATATGATTATATGAATATCAGCCTGCTACATTGCTCTTTAAGTGGTTTTTATTTTATAAACCACGCTTGATGAGCCCATTTTGGCATACTGCCATATCATGTGCTCTGTAAATACATAAGCAAATGATGGTCTTAATAGAATGGTCTATAACTGTTGGTGTTTTTACCTTTTATCTTAAGTATAATATCGTTGCTGCCATGACCTATCTTTTTTTTATAGAATTATTAGTTCTCCTTAGATGTATACTGGAGACGTACATCTGACTTCAGTCGGTTTGTATGTATCGCTGGTACATTGTCATCCAAGCTGACAAGAGAAAAATAGCATACATAAAAACCGACTAAGGTCAGGTATACGTCTTCAACGTACATCTAAGAAGAAACTAATAATTCTAAAAAAAGACAGGACATGGTGGCAATGATGTTACATGTAAGGTAAACACACCAAACGCTTATAGTTACTTAACATTATATTACGACCATCACTTACTTATTTAATTCCAGAGCACCTTATGATGGCAATTTGCCGAAACGGGCTCATCATGAGTGATTTATAAAATAAAATCCATTTAAATAGCAGTGTAGCTAATTGATACGTTCGTTGTAGATACCATCGTATATACCACATTGATTTCGGCGATTATTTCACGCAGTGTTGCTTGTCTGTTAGTACTGATAACTCCACACATACGCCACTGCTTTCGGTCGTTAAGTGAAGGCCGTTGACCGCTGCGTTGTCTGTGGTGAAAGGTACTGCCTGAAATTTGGTATTGTCGACACCATCTTGACACTATGGATCTCAGAGTATTGAATTCCCCAACGATTTCCGAAATGGAATGTCCCATACATCTAGCTCCAACTATTATTCAGCGTTCAAAGTTCGTTAATTCTCGATGTGCGGGCATAATCACATCTGAAACCTTTTCATATGAATCACCTGAGTACAAATGACGTCTCCACCAATGCGCTGCCCTTTTCTGCCTTGTGTACGTGATTTTCTCGTCATCTGTATATGTGCATATCGCTATCCCATGACTTGTCACCTCAGCGTAATGCAGAGAAATGAAAAGTCATGCACTTTACAACTAGTGAAACAGTGGCATTCATTGACGTTAGAGATCGTGAGTTAAAACTAGAGTCAGTCATGTTGAAAAGTAGCTACACCCTTGGGCACACTTCCTTTCATCTTTGTTAATTAAATAATCATTGTCGCCATCTTAGTTATGTAGTGACCCGTCAGGGCAACGAAAAGAATGTACAACATGGACTGACAGAATATGTTTGCCACTATGTTTCTGCGAGTATGCCTGAAAGATGCTTCTATCACGCTGTGCGAAGGGTCGCATACCCGGAGTGAAAGCCGAGGGGGGCCGCATTTGCAATTTCTTGAAAGGTATGTCTAGCGCGCCCTTGCAGTCACAAAAGTGGAGACTGCGCTGTGAACAGCGTCTTTCATGTCTGACCGGCTGATCCCTTGGGAGGACGGGTGAGCGTCCTGAGCATTGCATGAAATGAAATGAAATGATCGTGTGGCATTGTTGACAGGGAGGTCCCATAGGGTTTCGACCGCCAAGTGCAAGTCTTATTTCGGTGGCGCCACTTTGGGTGACTTGCGGCCGATGATGAGGATGAAATTATGATGAGGATAACAGCCAGTCCACGAGTGGAGAAAATCTCCAACCCAACCGGGAATCGAACCCAGGCCCAGCGCATGGGAGGCAAGCAAGTTACCACCCAGCTAAGCAGGCGGAGCTGAGCCTTGCATTAACCTATGGGACATCTTGTCCAGCACGGCAGGCGCTGTACATTTACGGGTTCATGATATCGTCTGCGACAGTCGAGCGTTCTGGGGAGGGAGGGCATTGTCGTCCGCAGCTCGTGGTCTCGCGGTCGCGTTCTCGCTTCCCGCGCCCGGGTTCCCCGGTTCGATTCCCGGCGGGGTCAGGGATTTTCTCTGCCTCGTGATGACTGGGTGTTGTGTGATGTCTTTAGGTTAGTTAGGTTTAAGTAGTTCTAGGTTCTAGGGGACTGATGACCATAGATGCTAAGTCCCATAGTGCTCAGAGCCATTTGAACCATTGTTTTTTTTTTTTTTTTAGGGCATTGTCCGCTGTGGGGAGAAATTTTTGCACAACTCGCTGGCGCCAGGTTAGCGTGGGAGCCTAACGCCTGCCAAAACCTATCTGACTGTGTGGATGAACATAGCTTTTGAGGGTAAGCTTCCCTATTGGGAGACTGTTTTATGCTGTGCCTAAGAGGGGGTTCTTGCGCGGTGTTAATTATGTCACTGGCGCGATTTACGCGCGCTGCTCGGCGATTGGTGACGATAATTGATGGCGACGGTTCTCGTGGAGATATAGTGTTCGGAAAGAAAGCAGGAGAGAATAGTTACAGGCATTTGGCAAATGTCTACCACAGAGTACGGTATTTTTTGTCTGTGGGCGCCAGCTTGGTGCAAGAGTGCAGTAGTTGCGGTTTTAGCAGTTAGACCCCTACGAGCAGACTCCATATCTCCATATCACACGCTGATCAATAAATTGGTGACGATATCTGCAGCCCATGTACATTAAGTTGTTTTTTTTTTTTTTTTTAATTTATTCTTCACTGCACCGAGTCTATCTGGCCTGCAGCACTTGTAGTTCAGCCAAATGTATGTCGTATTGAACTGCCAACCAGATAGCATTTACATTGTGATTATTTTGTGGGAAGCATCGTGTTAACATGACCACCCACTGCCTTTTCAATAACTTTACCGAACATCGATATCATCCATGACCATCAACTATGACTTATGTTCTTTTTAAACTATTTTTACCAGTGTTTTATTTCTGTGTTTTCCTATGTTTCAGATTGTAATGAAAGAAGCCAGAAAGGAACAATTATTCATTTCAGTATCTAGTTTTTCCTGGTCATTTACGAATTTATTAATTTTCTTGTGAGTTGAGGAGACATTAGGAGAGCAGGAATCTTACATTAAAATTCCCAGCTTAAGGCCACTGCTGGGGGTTTACAGCTTGATCGTTAGCATTGTGAAATTTATTTCATGAATATTATTGGTGGTGAGTCTTAAGGGTGATTCTGACATGAGGAGGAGATTCTGAGTCAGTAACCCCAGCAACGTAAATTGAACGTTGCCTCTTAACTACTTTCGAACCACAGTCGGGATTTTGTACAAACTGGCGAAAGCTCAGTATGTTTCTGGCAGAATAACTCTGTGATGCAGTCAGAGAAATAGTGTTGGCTTTTTAGTGTTATATCAGTAAGCGATTGTGAACAAATCAGACTTACGGTACTCTTAAATTTGCTGGTGCAATATGTACTAATATAGGTACTCTATTTTTCGGTGTTTATTTTACTGTGTGTTTGTGTCCTGAGATTTCTGCACCACCTATGTTGTTTGGCTAACAGTTGACAAAGATGCTGAAAACTTTTGGAATGTTATTTCTTTGATGTGCATGTTTGTTTGGATAGAAAATATATCTGGAGGAATTATGTTCTCTATAGGCTTCATCTTATTCTGAGATGCTTGTTTGATGTCTGAATTTTAACTAGAAATAGGGCAACAGTCGTCATGTAAAAGTGTGAAATTTGTTTGCTCTGTTAGCATGGAGAACAATCAGTTTACAGATAGGGACGAATCTGTAGACGAAGCGGTTGATTTCCTCGTGGAACAGTCAAATTCAAATGTAAGTAATAGGCGTAGTTCAGTATCACATTTAGAGAAGGGTGAACCTGACAGTGAGATGAGTGAAGGTGAAGATACAGAAGACACTTTTCATGTCGATGCAGTATTTCACATTAAAAGCCAGTCAGCGGCCAACAATAACAAGATGATCCCGTCTCTGAGCACAAATATGGAAAGTAGTTATACAATTAGCAACATCCGCGATTTTTTGCCGCGGTCTGAAGAGGACAGGTGTGAGGAAGTTGAGAATCTAGAAAGAAGATTAATGGAAAACGCTAAAACGTTGAAAAAGGTGGAGCTTGCGATAGTGAAAAAGTTAAGAAAGAAGGAGCTCGAGGAGGCAGAAAGCATGAGGGAAGCAGAAGCAGAAGAAAGATAAAGAGCGGCAGCAGAATTCGAACATAGGTTATCGCGAATTATCAAGGATGTGTTACAATAGGTAGCTACCAGCATTAAACCAGCAGTCAAAGCGAAGGAAATCACAATTGAAGGAAAAGAAGACCCTCACGTTGTTAAAAGAGTGGCACTTGGTGGCCAAGAGGTCGCGCTGGTAGGCAGGAAATGTGCAAGGACAAAAGTATCACCCATCAAATCTGCACAGTTCTTACCACTACAGGTATGCGAGATAAAACGGATGATTCAGGAACAGATTCTGGAGCACTCCAAGAAAATTCACATAGTGGAAGAACAGCAGACAATTTTGTCACAGCTGAAGCAAGGCCATGAGCGGGTCTCTGGGCAGCAAGTTCACATTCTGAAGGAAGTTAAGGGCACTCATAGACATATAAAATAGTCAGAGGTCAGTGTGTTAATAGACAGAAGGAGGATGTGAAGCGTCGGAAGCGGCGCCAAAGAAGAAACGAGCAGTACTACCACTTACTCAGATACTAGTTAACCTGTAAGTATCGTTGAATCCCCACAACAGAGGTCTACTTACATTTGTCCACCATGAACATGCAGAACACAAGCAACGGGGTGCATCACAGTAGCGGAACCTTCGCGTAACTAAATACCGAGCAGAAGCTCTGACACGCAAATCTATTACAGGAGCAGTGCAGAGCACAGCCATAATAGTCAACAGGACGAAGTTCCGCAAAATATCAAACAAATAAGGGTCACAGAGACAGACGTGACCGTATATGCAACTGAAGACTTTGGTCTCAACTCTAAACATTTTATTTCCATGCAAAATTTTCAAAACTATCGAGATAGTGGAAACACGCCACATATCCCAAGGCCTGGATAGCTCAGTCTGACAGATCATTGCCCCCCCCCTCCCCCCGCACTTGCCATTAGGCTACAAACTGGAGTTTACTTGCAGACACATGGACGGTTTCTTAGCGGTGGTTATGAGAAATACTGCAATCACCTGTCGATCATTTGATGAATTCAGAAAGATATTACTTCGTGTATACTGGCCAAAACTGATGCACGGTAGGATCAAGCAGGTGATAATGATGTGCAGGAACCTGGGTCATTGGGATTCTGAAGTCCTGTGAAACTTTTTAGTCGATGTTTAAGAAAAATCAGACTCAGGATTTGGCATGATGCCCAAGTGACATTACGCATTTCTGTTACATGAAGTTTCGCATCCGCTACTAGGAAGGTGTGACGATGACACTGAGGCATTTAAAAGTGTACTCCAAGAACTGGAGTATGCCTTTGTATCCCTTAACGCAAATAAGAAAAGGTGCAACATGGAAAGTAATACTGGAGTGTCACCTAGGAGAAACAATGACAAAAGAGACATTTGGTATAGGCCATCTGGTCAACAAAGTCATTTCAGACAACCAGTAACTGACATAATGACAGGAACTGGCATTACCCAAATAGGAGCAAACCACCAGCAGATACTGTCAAAATTAGGCATTCAAATCCACTGAATGAGGATCAAAATGACATCACATGTCATGACTGACTAAATACTGGAGCGGATATGGCTGGAAATTTACCCACGCGAAACATCAGATTTAACCAGATATTCTAGAATATGAGAATACAGGAAGACTGTTGTTGGAGAAAAAATGATCATACAGCAAGTGTGAGATGGGATTTTATTAGGCAAGATCAAATAGTTTTCGGTATGCTATATTGTAGATCACTGTATAATGAGTTTTGTGTGGGAAGGTATATGAGTTTTCTGTTTAGAGCATTATGGATAACAGTATATGTACTGTGTCATTAATAAATTTTGTCCATTGCAGGCCGGCCGCGGTGGTCTAGCGGTTCTAGGCGCGCAGTCCGGAACTGCGCGGCTGCTACGGTCGCAGGTTCGAATCCTGCTTCGGGCATGGATGTGTGTGATGTCCTTAGGTTAGTTAGGTTTAAGTGGTTCTAAGTTCTAGGGGACTGATGACCACAGCTGTTAAGTCCCATAGTGCTCAGAGCCATTTGAACCATTTGAACCATTTGTCCATTGCATTAGCTGCAACATGATAACTACAAATTGAGATTAACCAGGTTTTTCATGGTATGTAGAGGAAGTAAATAATTATGCTGCAGGTACCAGAATTGGATGTCATTGTTGGTACTTATCTGGAGAGATGATTCAAAAAGGTGTGCTGTCCCATTATATCCTACTTACATTGCGTGTTACTTGGCAGAATTTGTTGCTCTGATTCAGATTGCGTGTAGCATTGTTTAGGTTCCAAGGTTTGGTCGTCTTTTCACTGGTAGTCATTGTGACGGGTATTCCTTTTTGTGTCTCTATGTTTAACCGCGCCACTGAGGCATTGTGTCTTTGTTTCTCGTGATTGTCTTGGGTTGTGTCCATGCCATGGATGTTTGAGGGGAGCATAAAGGGCTTGATCTACACAATGATAGTGGACAGACACTACTATTGCTGATATGTGAGAGATTTTTGGACGCCACAAGTTTCAGTACATGTGCGAAACGATTGAAATCTCTCTCTCTCTAGCTATAGATGTCGTGTATTGCACGCTCATTGCAGGGCATTATGAGTACTGTCTCCACACAACGAAGAACAGAAAAAAAGATTGACCAAGAGGAGCAATACATCAGCTGGTTCCCTGTGGAAGAAGCAGTATTTACTTCATGGCATAAATTAACAGTATTGAGCTTGTGATCTCTGATCACTGTGCTTATATTACTGAGATGGAAATCTGAAGCATTCGGGTAAAATGGTTTTGTGAGTTTCAGAAGAAAAAAAAGGAGAAGAAGAGAAAAATTAAATGAAATGAAATAGAGAGAACATACTATGTAGCCACAGGACAGTCAAACCAAGGAAAATGACACCTCCACCTCATTTTGGTAACTTGTAACCTCCCCCTCACTTATCGACCTTGATGACAGTGAAAAATTAAACCGCGTGAACCTAATGGAAATTTGGGAAAAGCAATCGTCACCAAAGTTAATCTGTCGGTAAAGAGGAAGGAAGGATTACATCTAAATGAAAGGAAAAATGCAAATGAAATTGGTGGAAATTAATTTTGAAAAAGGGTAAAGTTAATAAAGAAAGTAAATGTGCAGTCGTTACGTAAACAATTAACTGGCGTTAATTAGATATTTAAGATTTGGGGAAAATTACGGTCGCCAGTCCCATGGACAACTACTATAATAACTGAAAAAGAAAGGCACATATAATTTGCACTAAAAGTGTGGCAACTGAAGGTTGACATGTGTTGCATGAACACTGAATGTTTGTCAGATGTAATAATTTTCGCTACACTCTGACTTAATTTAGCAAAAGAATTAATAAAACCGGAAAATTGAAAGTTAATTTAGTGACTGAAACTAACAGTGAACTATCTTTCTGAAGCACTACGAAACTAAATAAAATAAAGTTAGTGTTGGGCTACCTCAACAATCATCTCAAAAGCAACTTGAATCTACGCAATTTAGAAATAAGAGATTTAACTTTGAACTTGAATTAAATGATTTTAAACAATTAACAATAGTAAAATTTAGTACATACCAAGCTGAGCTGCAGTCACAGGTAAGCTAAAATATGGTAACAAAACTCGCACTCTTAATTTGTGCTTGTGTAATCTAAATATAGTTATGTTTGTTTATTGTAGCCAGCTATGAGTACTTTAACTGAACTTTGAAATTAAAGCAGTGAAATGGAATGATATTACTTTAATGCTGGAGTTTGAATTTCAACGACACTCGGGTTCATTTCGGAAAAGGAAGGGACCCTACTTGGTAATGCAATTGGGACAATGAGCAACCAAGGTTCATGCTTAGTTGCTGTATTTTAGTGATGCAAATGGAATAGTTTGAAAAGCTAAGGTCTGCCATACAGTTCTAAAACTTTACGTGCTTCCAGTCTTCCTCGTTGGTTGATTGAAGGTTTGAAGTCATCGATCAAGGAGGTGGCGACAATCACTTATTGTCGGCCGTCACTGTTGCAGAAGTTGGATGTTGGTGCCCCTTCTTCTCGACATGGTCACCAGGCGAAACGGTCTCTTGATATGTGCCATCTAATGTTTCCCGTCCGCGACACCGTACCAAAAACTATCATAGCAAGTCGAACGCTATTACATGCTGCCATCCCCGAAAGCGCAGCAACTCGCGGGAGCGTCACTAACACACCTGCTCCACTGCCCTACTCTAGCCAGACTCTGCTCTGCCCGCGTTCCACGTGGCAGAGTTAACACTACCCAAGATCCTAAACACTTTGGTTCTTCACACGACCTATCGGTGTAATCGTTCGATTGCATAGTTTTCCCTAGGCAAGACCCAGCTTCAAAATACAAATAATATTTACAAAACAAACCAATTATACATCAACATAAATGCATATATACAGGGTGAGTCTCCTAACATTACCGCTGGATATATTTCGTAAACCACATCAAATACTGACGAATCGATTCCACAGACCGAACGCGAGGAGAGGGGCTAGTGTAATTGGTTAATACAAACCATAAAAAAATGCACGGAAGTATGTTTTTAACACAAACCTACGTTTTTTTTAAATGGAACCACGTTAGTTTTGTTAGCACATCTGAACATATAAACAAATACGTAATCAGTGCCATTTGTTGCATTGTAAAATGTTAATTACATCCGGAAATATTGTAAGCTAAAGTTGACGCTTGAGTACCACTCCTCCGCTGCTCGATCCTGTGTATCGGAGAGCACCGAATTACGTAGGGATCCAAAAGGAACGGTGATGGACCTTAGGTACAGAAGAGACTGGAACAGCACATTACGTCCACATGCTAACACCTTTTTATTGGTCTTTTTCACTGACGCACATGTACATTACCAAGAGGGGTGAGGTACACGTACACACGTGGTTTCCGTTTTCAATTACGGAGTGGAATAGTGTGTGTCCCGACATGTCAGGCCAACGGATGTTCAATGTGATGGCCATCATTTGCTGCACACAATTGCAATCTCTGACGTAATGAATGTCGTACACGCCGCAGTACATCTGGTGTAATGTCGCCGCAGGCTGCCACAATACGTTGTTTCATATCCTCTAGGGTTGTAGGCACATCACGGTACACATTCTCCTTTAACGTATCCCACAGAAAGAAGTCCAGAGGTGTAAGATCAGGAGAACGGGCTGGCCAATTTATGCGTCCTCCACGTCCTATGAAACGCCCGTCGAACATCCTGTCAAGGGTCACCCTAGTGTTAATTGCAGAATGTGCAGGTGCACCATTATGCTGATACCACATACGTCGACGCGTTTCCAGTGGGACATTTTCGAGCAACGTTGGCAGATCATTCTGTAGAAACGCGATATATGTTGCAGCTGTTTGGGCCCCTGCAATGAAGTGAGGACCAATGAGGTGGTCGCCAATGATTCCGCACCATACATTTACAGTCCACGGTCGCTGTCGCTCTACCTGTCTGAGCCAGCGAGAATTGTCCACGGACCAGTAATGCATGTCCCGTAGATTCACTGCCCCGTGGTTTGTGAAACCCGTTTCATCAGTAAACAGGTAGAACTGCAACGCATTCTCTGTTAATGCCCATTGACAGAATTGCACTCGATGATTAAAGTCATCACCATGTAATTGCTGATGTAGCGACACATGAAACGGGTGAAAGCGGTGACGATGCAATATGCGCATGACACAACTTTGACTCAGTCCACCGGCTCTCGCAATGTCCCGTGCACTCATGTGTGGGTTCATGGCAACAGCAGCTAACACACCAACTGCACCCGCTTCTCCTGTGACGGCCTGTTACGGACCCGTTTACGTGCTACGACCATACCTGTTGCATACAGTTGGCGGTAGATGTTTTGCAATGTCCGGCACGTTGGATGCTCTCTGTCCGGGTACCGTTCTGCATACACCCTGCAGGGTTCAGCTGCATTTCGTCGACACTCGCCATAGATGAGTATCATCTCCGCCTTTTCAGAGTTCAAATACACCATGGTCACAGTTTCCTACAACACTACACTATCACAGACGCCTGGTAACACGGTGTACTACAGTTGATCTGCGTGCGGAGACGAATGCAGAATAACAATAGAAGCAAGCGCTACATGCGGACACTGCGACAGCTAGACCAAACCACAACAGTGCACTACAGCCACACTCGTAAACACGGTCGTCATCGTAAACATGTCCCTACAGATGCTGCTCGCCGACCGTGGCCCGTGTTTGTTACAACACGCAACTGAACGTCGGAGGTTTCAAGCGTCAACTTTAGGTTACAATATCTCCGGATGTAATTAACATTTTACAATGCAACAAACGGCACTGATTACGTATTTATTTGAATGTTCAGTTGTGCTAACAAAACTAACGTGGTTCCATTTAAAAAAACGTAGGTTTGTGTTAAAAACATACTTCCGTGCATTTTTGTATGGTTTGTATTAAACAATTACACTAGCCCCCCTCCTCACGTTCGGTCTGTGGAACCGGTTCGTAAGTATTTGATGTGGTTTACGAAATATATCCAGCAGTAACGTTAGGAGACTCACCCTGTATATACAGGGTGTCCCAGCTATCTTGGCCACCCAAAATATCTCTGGAACAATAACAGCTATTGGAAAACGACTTTCACCGGTATCAATGTAGGGCTGGGGCCCATGAATGTACATATTTGGAAACATTCTAAAACGAAAGCATATGTGTTTTTTAACACAAACTTATGTTTTTTTTTAAATTGACCTCCTATATTTTTTCTTCAGCAATCCATAGCATGACAAAGCACATACACAATGGCGTTGATTGCATCGCAATATTCCCATTACATCCCGAGATATTAAGACGCGAAGTTGACGCTTGAAACACCCGACATGCGCTGCTAGCGCACGTCCTGAGGCTCAGGCGTGAACCCCATGCTGCCCGTAATCGCGATGTGATTGACATGTGTAATCACACCTCCATACTTATCAAGAGGTCCGAAACGAATATTACGGTCTACTGCCATCAACTCTCATAAGCACATAATGGTTTCCCTCTTGCACGTTTTACGTATCTACGTACACAATATGAACCAATTTCGATCGGTGTACACCCGTCAGGTTGTCTTATTTATCCTGCACACCCAAAATAAGGTTTATCTAATGCGTTATATGACCCATTGTGCCTGTCGCGCAAGGCCTGGTTCTACCTAGTCCAGTGTCCAACGTAGTTCCCACTACTGCCACAGTTACCATTTCACCTTGTTTATGATTTGCGACCCATCCAAACTCCTGTACTCCACCACCCTCCGAGCATCCCATTTGTTGTTGCTTTGGCGTGCAGTACACCGCTTGCCAGTGTAGTCGTGCATCAGAGTAATCTAGTGACGGCACGGAGGTAGTACACATTGTGAATAAACGTTGTGTTGTAGAACTTATACTGTACAGTATAATGTACACACATGAAGATATGGTAGAAATGCTGCTGATCTGTGGAGAATGTACGTTGACGGGAAATACGTTATGAGATTGCTTGTTTGTTTGTAGTACTGTTAGCGAACATTATGATTATTAAGTTAATATGTCTGTTTTCCACCCTACTCTACATACCTGTACTGTACCCCGTTGTAGGTGGACGAAATGCTGTTCAGGCAGAACGACTGTACAGAAGACGATTCCCTGACAAGCCATCGCCTTCGCGCCGGATGTTTGGTCGTCTCACATCTTGTCTACGTGAAACGGGAAGCTGAAATCCAAGACCTCGACATCGTCCTAGAACACGCACAGATGAACGTGCTGAAGTTGCTGTGCTCGCTACCATAGCTGTGAATCCTCAGATCAGCACATGTCAAATTGAACGTGAAGTTGGTGTGTCGAAATCAAGTGCACAGCGTATTCTTAAACGTCATAAATTTCACCCTTACCACGTTCATTTACACCAGGATCTTCATGGAAATGACTTCCGCAATAGCGTAACATTTTGTCGGTGGGCTCAGCAAAAACTTCTGACTAATCCAATTTTTTTTTTTTTTGCAGATGTTCTCTTTACCGACGATGCATCATTCTCCAACAAAGGAATTGTCAATATGAGGAATATGCATTATTGGTCCGCAGACAATCCAAAATGGCTCCGTCAGGTAGAGCATCAACGTCCGTGGAAAGTTAATGTTTGGTGTGGGATTATTGGAGATACCATTATCGGACCTTTCTTTATAAATGGCATCCAAAATAGCAGACAATACTCCAGATTTATACAACACAATCTTCCTGTTCTCTTGGACACCGTACCTCTGAACCGGAGAATGGTCATGTGGTATCAGCATGACGGATGCCCTGCACGTAACGCCTTACGAGCACGACGACTTCTGAACCGTAAGTTCCCTGGTAGGTGGATTGGACGAGGTGGCCCAGTTAGGTGGCCTGCCCGATCTCCGGACCTTACACCGCTGGATTATTTTCTTTGGGGAGCAGTCAAGGATGCTGTTTACCAACATGAACCAACAACACCAGAGGACATTAAGCATCGCATTATTGATGCTTGTACAGCCATCAAAGAGGAAACAGTAGCACGAAGTAGGGCATCCTTCATCCGCAGAGTGACCCTATGTATGCAAGCCAATGGGCATCACTTTGAGCATGAGATGTGAACGCTATGTTTAGTATGTAGTGCTGGTATCACAGTGAAAGTTTCTACAAAAGGCTATTTTACCCAGTGATGTTAAGAAACATTTGTTTGCAACAATTTGTCATTTAACGCATTAGATAAACATAACATTGATAATTATGTGAGAATAAAACTAATTGGTTAAACATGTTTACATTCATCTTCTATGTCCTACCTGAACTTCCCAAATCAAAACATTTTTACCTAAACAACGGAAAACTTTTAGTCCACTTGCTCGTTTCACTAAAACCATCAACATGAATTTTACTATTACGAGTGAATGATTAACTGTCACTTGCGCTAGATCTACAGTAAAGTGAAGTTTAAACGTTAAACGGCATTACCTTTTTAGTAACGGATTAACGATAAGCAAAGTTAACTTTGTGACTAACGTTGCGGTACACAGATATGTTACAGAACCGCATCACCCCTAGCCTATGGGATAAATACCTGCTGGAATGTACGACGTTAATGCAGGATGGCAGCAGACCGTATTATTCGTTTCAGACCTCTTGATAAGTATGGAAGTGTGATTACGCATGTCAATCACATCGCGATTACGGGCAGCATGGGGTTCACGCCTGAGCCTCAGGACGTGAGCTAGCAGCGCATGTCGGGTGTTTCAAGCGTCAACTTCGCGTCTTAATATCTCGGGATGTAATGGGAATATTGCGATGCAATCAACGCCATTGTGTATGTGCTTTGTCATGCTATGGATTGCTGAAGAAAAAATATAGAAGGTCCATTTAAAAAAACATAAGTTTGTGTTAAAAAACACATATGTTTTCGTTTTAGAATGTTTCCAAATATGTACGTTCAAGCGCCCCAGCCCTACATTGATACCGGTGAAAGTCGTTTTCCAATAGCTGTTATTGTTCCAGAGATATTTTGGGTGGACAAGATAGATGGGACACCATGTATACAGGGCTATTACAAATGATTGAAGCGATTTCATAAATTCACTGTAGCTCCATTCATTGACATATGGTCACGACACACTACAGATACGTAGAAAAACTCATAAAGTTTTGTTCGGCTGAAGCCGCACTTCAGGTTTCTGCCGCCAGAGCGCTCGAGAGCGCAGTGAGACAAAATGGCGACGTATGCGCAGTTTAAAGCTTCTGGATGCCTCTGTAAGGGGAAATCAACGGGTCGGCCTGCAGTGAGCGAAGAAACGGTTGAACACGTGTGGGCAAGTTTCACGCGTAGCCCGCGGAAGTCGACGAATAAAGCAAGCAGGGAGCTAAACGTACCACGGCCGACGGTTTGGAAAATCTTATGGAAAAGGCTAAAGCAGAAGCCTTACCGTTAACAATTGCTACAAGCCCTGACACCCGATGACAAAGTCAAACGCTTTGAATTTTCGGCGCTGTTGCAACAGCTCATGGAAGAGGATGCGTTCAGTGCGAAACTTGTTTTCAGTGATGAAACAACATTTTTTCTTAATGGTGAAGTGAACAGACACAATGTGCGAATCTGGGCGGTAGAGAATCCTCACGCATTCGTGCAGCAAATTCGCAATTCACCAAAAGTTAACGTGTTTTGTGCAATCTCACGGTTTATAGTTTACGGCCCCTTTTTCTTCTGCGAAAAAAACGTTACAGGACACGTGTATCTGGACATGCTGGAAAATTGGCTCATGCCACAACTGGAGACAGCGCCGACTTCATCTTTCAACAGCATGGTGCTCCACCGCACTTCCATCATGATGTTCGGCATTTCTTAAACAGGAGATTGGAAAACCGATGGATCGGTCATGGTGGAGATCATGATCAGCAATTCATGTCATGGCCTCCACGCTCTGCCGACTTAACCCCATGCGATTTCTTTCTGTGGGGTTATGTGAAAGATTCAGTGTTTAAACCTCCTCTACCAAGAAACGTACCAGAACTGCGAGCTCGCATCAACGATGCTTTCGAACTCATTGATGGGGACATGCTGCGCCGAGTGTGGGAGGAACTTGATTATCGGCTTGATGTCTGCCGAATCACTATAGGGGCACATATCGAACATTTGTGAATGCCTAAAAAAACTTTTTGAGTTTTTGTATGTGTGTGAAAAGCATTGTGAAAATATCTCAAATATATACAAATATATACAAATTGTAAAACAATTACAATATATAAAGACGCAGAAATGTCATATCTTCAGGTAACAAAATAAGAAAAAATTTATAGTACAATAGATGGAAATAGGAGGATATGCATTTCCGGCGTTACAAACTGTGTACTGCATGATGAGAGGTAAGATTAGAATGTTGAGTAGATCCACTGAGGCCTGTCATGGCACCAGAATTAGAATATATCTATCCATAATTCTGATCTAACTTGACTAGAAGAAGGGATTGGTTGGTAGGGTATGTTCTGAGGCATCAAGGGATCACCAATTTGGTACTGGAGGACAGCATGGAGGGTAAAAATCGTAGAGGGAGACCAAGAGATGAATACACAAGCAGATTCAGAAGGAATTAGGTTGCATTAGGTACTGGGAGATAAAGAATCTTCCACAGGAACGAATAGGATGGAGAGCTGCATCAAACCAGTCTCAGGACTGAAGACCACAACAACAGCAGTTCTAATCTTCGAAAGGTTGTACATCATTGATTGATTTTTGTTTGTGTAGTTGTGTGCTCCATATCATTCATACATCTACCAGTGGGCACTGACACCACACACTGTTAACTCACATCACGTGTGTATTTATATGTATTTTTGTTATTTGTATGAAGTTAAAACATTTGTTTTGGTATGTCTATTTAATCCCACAATGCGTAATTATGGTTATTAGAGAAGATCATAGGAGTACGTATTTCAGTACTCCCTTTAGGAGTTTGTTGGTTATTATTCAGTGTGTAATGTTTACTGTATATTCTGTATGTTCTGTATATAAGTCACATAGACAAAAAAATCTTCAAATGTGTGTGAAATCTTATGGGACTTAACAGCTAAGGTCATCAGTCCCTAAGCTTACACACTACTTAACCTAAATTATCCTAAGGACAAACACACACACCCATGCCGGAGGGAGTTACATAGACCAACTGCTTATGCGGCATGCAAAAGGTTTATCCAGACAAAGCCCTGGAAGCTGACACCATGAGAACTCACTACACAACCAGCTCCCTGGAGAGCAGAGAAGAGCTTGTGTCTCAGCGATAGCAGGTGAAATGTCATGCACTGGCCAGCTGGCAGAGGGTTTGTGACCCACATTCAAGGAGAAGGGTGGTGACCTCCACGACAAGAGGTACCAAGGGATTGGGCGTGCCTCTGCGGTAACTGGGTGGGCCTATTGCGGGACGCCCCAAGGACGAGTTCCAAACTGGCTTGTAGCTGCTATTTAAATGCGGTGGAGATTATGGGAGACTGACTGGCGCATGCTAGGGCCGTACGCCATGCACAACCCCTTTCGTAAAGAAACGAGTGGGAGACAACAATGTGGCTTGGCTCTAATTAGGTCTGTAGTTCTGCTAAAGGGCCACTGCAGGAATAGCAGCAAAATTGAGGTGAAGAAACCCACAACATTACCTTCTCACACTTCACATTCTTTCAATTGATCATTCGCCCAGTCTGTGACTGTCATGCAGATCTGTGCTAAGGGATAGAATTTACATAGATAACTATTTTCCTTCTTGGATGAAGAATACATTGCTATTGGCCATAATGATGGTTTTGATGAGCACTACCTACATACCTATGAAAATATATGGATCGTATCCTGACACCTCCTGAACTATTCCATCCATCCACTTCCTATTTGCTCTTACAAAGGACATTTTCCTTGCTTTAAGCTAACAACTGACAAACATCTATTTCATAGTCAAAGACTTGGAGGTCATCATCAAATGATGAGTCCCCTGTCATATTATAGTCAAAGAGTCCATGTACTAAGTCTTCCCAGTTGCCTCACTAATTGTCAACCTCGCTTCTCACAGATATCATGTGCTGCCATGTCAACAACGAGAGCCACATGCTCTAGTTGAACTTTCTCCTACGACTGACTGAAGGACAAGTACTGCTTAGGCCAGCATCACACTCTGAGGTACGGTCATTAATAATGCTTGTCTCTGACCATTAGATCTGAACACGACATTCGATACCAAATCCCAGCACAACTTCTCCAGACAATTGAAAGAGAATGAAGTGTAAAAGTGTCGCGCCATTTAAGTGAATTATACAGCCTTGTGTGAAAATAACATAAATCCCTCATGCCTAGGGCTATGTTCTAAATATTATTTATGGCACATTGATCATTGATTTGTTTCTTTTCTAGAAAAGGTTGAATTAATTATCATGTAACCATGTAGTTTCTTTTGTAAATTTCACATTGTTTACATTTCATCTGTCGGTATATTGTCTATTTTTTTCTGCTTGTTGCAAGTTATTATTGGTTTCTATGGACCATAATGCACCTGACACCAATTTTACACAGTCACATTTCATCTTGGTGACTTTGTTCATGTTTATTTTCAAATCTGACTTTGCGTTCACACACCATTTTGTCCACGTTGGAATATTATATAAAAATATTTGTTTGTATTCCAACTTTATTGTTAACTCACATGATAAACTTAATATTCACTTTGGTACCACATGAATGATTATCACTCATGAAAAGTGCTGTTGCATTCTTGATTCACACATGTGACACAGTTACAAATGATACGTATTTTTGATGAAGTTACTGCTTTCATTTAATTAGTTTATCACAAAAGTTGTACATTCATATGTAAGGTTCACTATTTTTGCCATATTTAGTAACTGGTGAGTCAATAATTTATGGTGATATATACATATTTTATGTGTATGGATGTGGGGCACAGCTGTTTGGCGTTTATTCTGTCACTCTAAGGACGAGGGCATTGTCGGATGCTGGGAGAAATTTTGGCACACCTCGCTGGCGCCAGGCTAGCGTAGGAGCGTAAGGCCCACCAAAACGTTTCTGATATGGGACAATCTTCATGTGTGCAGGAAAATATAACAGTGCAACAGGAGGTCTGCTGCTGACGCCAGTACATTTTGCGTCATTCAAAAAAATGGCTCTAAGCACTTTGGGACTTAACATCTGAGGTCATCAGTCCCATATACATAGAACTACTTAAACCTAACTAACCTAAGGACATCACACACATCCATGCCCGAGGCAGGATTCGAACCTGCGACCGTAGCAGCAGCGCGGTTCTGGGCTGAAGCGCCTAGAACCGCTCGGCCACAGCGGCCAGCTTGTGTGTGGGTGTACATAGTCTTTGGGAGCATGCTTTCCTATTGGGAGAAAGTGTGAAGCCATGTACAGGAAGGAGTTCTGGCGCAGTATTATAACAATGCCATTTGGGGTGATTTACTCGAGTCATTCGACGATTAGAGACGATAATTTTTTGACGACTCGCCTTGTGGAGTGATGGTGTTGAAAAAGTAACCAGAAAAGGATTTTAGAGGCACTCAGTAGGGATCCACCTGTGAGTATGGTGTAGGTTGTTTGTGATCTCCAGCCGGAATTCTCCACTCAGCTTGGTGCAAAGTTGCGTTGTTTGCAGTTTTAGCAGTTAGCAGTTGCGTACCTACAAGCAGACTCCATACCAAATGTTGAGCAGTGCATTGGTTATCATATCTGCAGCCCATGCTTATTAGGAATGTTTTTAGGAGCTTAGCCTTCATTGGGCTGAGTCCATCCGATCTGCAGCACATGTAATGTTCCAGGAAAAAAGTTAGTGAACCATTTTAGAGGTTTTTGATTCACAAGAATCATTGCTGCAAAATTGCATTTGCAGTACATGAAATGATTACATTTACAGATCAATAGCACAATCAGTTCTGAGGTACCAGATATCGCCCCATGCTCAAACACCCATATTAGTATGTCCTGTAGCCTGAATGGGCAACACTGCAGGTGCAGTTGATTGTACAGATGGTAAATACTGTAGTACAATATGTTATGCCACGCCTGCTCGACCTGTTCAAGAAGTTCTGCAAGAGTTTTTGGCAGATTGTTGGCATGAGTCACTTCACATTCCATTATATCCCACTTGTACTCGATTGGAGACAAGTCTGGGGATTGTGCTGGCCAGGGAAGTTGCTGCATGTCTTACAAAGCACACTCAGTTTCACAGCCAGTGTGTGGGCTAGCATTACTCCTGTTGGAACAACACATCATGTTCCTGTTTTAAAAATGGCAAAAGAACGGGTCTAACAATATTTTACGCATACCGAGCACTGGTTACCATCCCCTCCAGGAAAACCAAAGATGAATGAGACTTGTAACTTATTGTTACCCCAGACCATAAGGCCTTGGATGGAGCAAATATGTCTTGGGACAAATGCATACCAGACAGCACTCACCAGGTCTACATCATACACGTATACAGGCACAATCAGCTTTCATCACTGCAGACCATGGAATGCCATTCCATCTTCCAAGTGATCCTCTGAAGGCACCGGTCAAGACGTGCACGTTCACGCTGTGGCGTGAGTGGAAGATGGACTAGAGGTGTGTGTACCCGTAGTCTTAATGCTGATGACCAGTTTGCAACAGTACGTGTTGACACATCTGGGCTCACAAGCCCTTTTATCTGCGTTGTGGTAGCTGTACGATCTGCCACTCCTACCCATACAATACGATGATCCTGGCTGGGGTCTGTGTTTCGTGAACATCCGCTACAGGTATGTGAATGTTCACATGACCACTGATACCAGCATCATTTCACAGCTGAAGCAGCACGTCCACTTTGTGTGGCAATTCTCCAAAAGGACCATCCAAGCCCACTATTTGATTCCTTTCAAACTCGCTCGGTTGGCTGTAAGAAACACGAGCCCATCTCCATGGCATGACTGCCTACTTGCTTCACATGTCTGCACACACTGAGCCCTCTGACTGTGAGCATTCCCTATTAAATAGTGGACTCGGGTGGCGCTGTAGTAGCTATGACTCTATGCTGTCTATCGGCGGGTAACGTTGGAACCATTATCAATATGTCCACTATCTCTCAGGCGGTATATGCGATCATCAGATCAAAATCGGGGTCATCTTTTCAACTGCTCTTCCAAGTCCTTTGCTGTCTCTGACACAATTACAATGTCATTGGTGAACCTCAAAGTTTTTATTTCTTCTACATAGATTTTAATACCTATTCCGAATTTTTCTTTTGTTTCTTTTACTGCTTGCTTAATATACAGATTGAATAACATCGGGGAGAGGCTACAACCCTGTCTCACTCCCTTCCCAACCACTGCTTCCCTTTCGTGCCCCTCGACTCTTATAACTGCCATCTGGTTTCTGTACAAATGGTAAATAGTCTTTCACTCCCTGTATTTTACCTCTGCCACCTTCAGAATTTGAATGAGAGTGTTCCAGTCAACACTGTTAAAAGCTTTTTCTAAGTCTACAAATACTAGAAACGTAGGTTTGCCTTTCCTTAACCTATTTTCTAAGACCAGTCGTACAGTCAGTATTGCCTCACATGTTCCAATATTTCTACAGAGTCCAAACTGATCTAACCCGAGGTCTGCTTCTACCAGTTTTTCCATTAGTCTGCAAAGAATTCGCGTTGGTATTTTGCAGCTGTGACTTATTAAACTGATAGTTCGATAATTTTCACATCTGACAACACCTGCTTTCTTTGGGATTGGAATTATTATATTCTTCTTGAAGTCTGAGGGTATTTCGCCTGTCTCATACATCTTGCTCACAAGATGGTAGAGTTTTGTCAGGACTGGCTCTCCCAAGGTTGTCAGTAGTTCTAATTGAATGTTGTCTACTCCCGGGGCCTTGTTTCGACTTAGGTCTTTCAGTGCTCTGTCAAACTCTTCACGCAATATCATATCTCCCTTTCATCTTCATCTTCATCTACATCCTCTCCCATTTCCATAATATTGTCCTCAAGTACATCGCCCTTGTATAGACCCTCTATATATTCCTTCCACCTTTCTGTTTTCTCTTCTTTGCTTAGAACTGGGTTTCCATCTGAGCTCTTGGTGTTCATACAAGTGGTATTTTTCTCCAAAGGTCTCTTTAATTTTCCTGTAGGCGGTATCTATCTTACTCCTAGTGAGATAAGTCTCTACATCCTTACATTTGTCCTCTAGCCATCCCTGCTTAGCCATTTTGTACTTCCTGTCGATCTCATTTTTGAGACAATTGTATTCCTTTTTGCCTGCTTCATTTACTGCATTTTCATATTTTCTCCTTTCATCAGTTAAATTCAATATTTCTTCTGTTACCCAAGGTTTTCTACTAGCTTTCGTCTTTTTACCTACTTGATCCTCTGCTGCCTTCACTACCTCTTCCCTCAAAGCTACCCATTCTTCTTCTGCAGTATTTCTTTCTCCCATTCCTGTCAATTGTTCGCTTATGCTCTTCCTGAAAATATGTACAACCTCTGGTTCTGTCGGTTTATCCAGGTCCCATCTCCTTAAATTGCCACCTTTTTGCAGTTTCTTCATTTTTAATCTATAGTTCATAACCAATAGATTGTGGTCAGACTCCACATCTGCCCCTGGAAATGTCTTACAATTTAAAACCTGGCTCCTAAATCTCTGTCTTACCATTATATAGTCTATCTGATTCCTTTTAGAATCTCCAGGCTTCTTCCATGTATACGACTTTCTTTCATGATTCTTGAACCGACTGTTAACTACGATTAAGTTATGCTCTGTGCAAAATTCGACCAGGCAGCCTCCTCTTTCATTTCTTAGCCCCAATCCATATTCACCTACTATGTTTCCTTCTCTTCCTTTTCCTACTATAGAATTCCAGTCACCCATGAGTATTAAATTTTCGTCTCCCTTCACTATTTGAATAATTTCTTTTATCTCATCATACATTTCATCAATTTCTTCGTCATCTGCAGAGCTAGTTGGCATGTAAACTTGTACTACTGTAGTAGGCATGGGCTTCGGGTGTATATTGGATACAATAATGCGTTCACTATGCTGTTTGTAGTAGTTTACCCGCACTCCTATTTTTTTATTCATTATTAAACCTACTCCTGCATTACCCCTATTTGATTTTGTATTTATAACCCTGTACTGACCTGACCAAAAGTCTTGTTCCTCGTGCCACCGAATTTCACTAATTCCCTCTATATCTAACTTTAACCTATTCTTTTCCCTTTTTAAATTTTCTAACCTATTTGCCATTTAATGGATCTGACATTCCACGCTCCGAAGTAGAACGCCAGTTTTCTTTCTCCTGAGAGCGACGTCCTCTTGAGTAGTCCCCACCCGGAGATCCAAATGGGGGACTATTTTACCTCTGAAATATTTTACCCAAGAGGACGCCATCATCATTTAACCATACAGTAAAGCTGCATGCCCTCGGGAAAAACTACAGCTGTATTTTCCCCTTGCTTTCAGTCATTCGCAGTACCCGCAGAGCAAGGCCGTTTTGATTAGTGTTACAAGACCAGCTCAGTCAATCATCCAGACTGTTGCCCCTGCAACTACTGAAAAGGCTGCTGCCCCTCTTCAGGAACCATACGTTTGTCTCGCCTTCCAACAGAAACCCCTCTGTTGTGGTTGCACCTACAGTACGGCTATCTGTACTGCTGAGGCACGCATGCCTCCCCGTCAGCGGCAAGGTCCATGGTTCGTGGGGGGGACATGTTGAATAAGTTCTGCATTTTCTGACATGCCTGGATAACCCTTTCCACCCTGAATACATTTTTTTTGAAAATGGTGAATAAAGTTGAATTCTCTGTATACTTGGGCATAATAGACACTGGGAAAAATAATAAGAAAACTCTTTCTCAAAAAATGTAGTGGGAAAACAACTAGCCAATCGTGAGGATCAGGTTTTATTTCACCAAAATTATTCTCTGACTTTCTGCGATTTGTTTGATATTATAAGTTACCTGAGGAACAGTTATGAATAAAAAATTATTCTTTTATTTATTAGTTATTATAAAAGATGCTACATAGATTGCAAATCATATTCTGTGGCAAAAAAATTAAAAATAATTTTTTTTATTTATTTTGTAACAAAGTCATGGTTCAGACTGCTTCACTTTTCATGAAATAATTTGAAACAATCCTTTCCTTTCGCAAGACATAAGTACTGATTGCATTTTATGCACTTTGTCTTTGTTCTGGAACTGCAGCACTCATACTGACATGTTCATGGTGACAAAATATCATCCACTGTTGGCCAGTGATCATACCCATCATATCGCTTGTCCAAACCTGGTTTTGGAAGTGGTTTGCAAACTTTTGCCTTTGTGGAGGTACTTAACGTATCATCTAACGGTCTTTCAAACTCTTCAGCTCCTCTTTCTGTCTGGACATGACAGAAGAGCCTCAGCTAGAGACATTCTAAATTTCAACGGATCCGTAATATTCTTTTTGGCAGTCTGGTTTTCACGACAGTGCTCTCTGTAGAGAAACCAGCGGTTGGCCACTGAAAGGTCTATGAAATGCAGCAAGCACTTGAGTGTGTGTCCATTTTCTGGTTCTGAACCACGTTCGGTAACACTCAACCTGCTGATCACGAATGTCTATGCCACCCATATTGCCATTGTACTGCTGAATTACAAAAGGGCAATCTACATCAAGATAGTGACCCTCCTGCTTACACCACCTTTGAACTTTACATTTTGGCTCAATGCCAGCACACGTGGATGCTATTATGACCCTCTGACTGTCCTGCCACTCAGTAATTACTACAGCTTCATCTGCTCTAACATATGAATGGCACTCTCCTCTTTTAATTCTTCCCTCTTTCAAATAACATTCTTAATTCTGTTTACCATTATTGCGCCAGTAGCCTCAATTCCTTTCCCGTTAAGCTTTGCTAAGAGACGAATTGTAGTAAAGTACCTATCAAAATAAACAAACTTCCTTGTGGGAGAGTCAGTGTTAGTCGTAAAATAACAGAAGGGCCTAATCCTAATGACTTGTTACCCAGAGGTGTAGTAACCCCCTGATAAATTTCAAAATCCAACACTATACCTGATGGTGAGGTCATGATAAAGTTTTTAAGACCTACAGGCCTTGGTTTTCCTTTAACATATTGCTTCAGTTTGCAATGCCCAGTAAAAGGGATCATTTGCTCATCAATACTGTAGTAGTTAAAGCTATGAGCAAACTGTGACATCTTCTTCTTACTGTGTCGATCACTGGCTGACCTTTCCACAGTCTATTAGTTTTAGCCTCCTCAGATGGTTTTATAGTATCAACAAAGTGCACATTATTCCTGAGTGCAAGGAACCGGTCTCTAGACATAGTGTCACTAATAGCTGATAAAGAAATAGATTTCTTCCAGTACATGGGTAGCCTAGGATACCTTATGCACCCTATCATTAAATTTATCCCAAAAAACACCTTCAGTTCATGAGTTGTAGTCCCTAGGGATTTCCCTGTCGTTGCAACACTATACATATTTGTATATTTCGCTGCCTCTTCAAAAAACCTTTCACTGAAATATTCACAGAAATATTCAGCAGGAATTCCAATTGGTGAAGGACTCTAGAATTAAAAAGAAGATATTTTAGTAAGAAAATGGGAATGATATACGAAATAGGTAACTTAGATCGCACCTCTTTGTCACTGACCTAAACAGCACTGTAATTGATGTTTGGTGGATGAAACTTCTGAACAAAATTTGATCTCCGAAAAAGCAGTGGTCTGACGCCTTCTGTGACACTGTTGAACTCCTGCGCTCTTCAGGAACTTCTTCGGCACTCAAATCATCATCAGACGAGTCGTCTGCCTGGTGAATATTTGAAGGAGAAGGAACAAACTCGTTGTCTTCATCTGACGAAATGCTACTCAAATCCGAATCCTCTAATAGAGAACGGATTTGACTGTCTGACAAACCTGCATACAATTACGAGAATGTCCATAAAAACTTTCCCATTCAAAACTGTATGAAAAGCAGTAATATAGGGAGGCCAATGACACAATCAACAACACCCACTCGAGGATGAAGTTACACAGTCAACACCTAACCCGCACAATCGTGCTAGTACAAATTTAACGCACAATTACTGTGCAAAGATATGAAGTTACTAATAATTATCAATATCACAACGTTGTACACACTATTACAAATAACCAGATCCAGCAGATAGCCGAAACAATTCAATTTAACTTAATTATGAGCTACTAACCAGGCGCCGGCATAATGCTCACTTCTCGATCAACTTAAACAACATGTGCTGCAATCTGTTAGAGCCGAATGGCAACATAAACATAAGAAACACGTAGCGCATAACCTGCACGATCGTTGCAGGTCGGTTGGAAGCAAGGCAAGAGATTCAGTTTGTCGTAAAAAAATAAAAACCGAACCCGCACGATCGTGTGGGTTCGGGTGGAAACGGATAAGGCCTCAGCAGTAATGTTATCCTCTCCGTTAATGTATACATTTTGAAAACGATACTCTTGCAAGCCCATCTCGCTAAGAGTGCGTGTAACAGTTTACATGTTAATAAGAACCTTAATGATAGGTGCTCACAGTACACTTTTATCATTTTACAATAGACATAAAAATGAAATTTCTTGAAATCCCGAACCACAGCCAAGGCTTCAAGTTCTGTTACTGAGTATGATCGCTCACATTCTGTTAAACCCCGACTCGCAAAACTAATTACTTTAGCTTGTTGCTTGCCGTCTGTTTCATCCACTTGGAACAGACAATCTCCTAGTCCTGTAAAAGATGCATTAGCAGCAATGCTAAAATCTTTCCCCATGTCGGTGTGGTATAGAATACCTGCATTAATTTAACGCCTGCTTGATCCTATTGAACTCTCGCTCGCAGTCGGAATTCCACTGCCAAACTATATTGTTCTTAGACAAATTAATCCACTCACACCCCTGCCCTGGCGTATGGGACACCTTCACCTGCCCATGTTAGGCAAAATTTTTCTGCCTGACTCATGTAGTACTATCACCGTCAGAGGGTGGTACAGGACTACAAGTCCCACAGCCACACCTCCAAAGCGAATCACAGTGACGGAGTCACTGTCCTGTGGTAATTTACTGCCTCACCAACACAGTTAGACCGCAATAGACCGGTGACGCTGTATTGTAACATATCACGCCGGAAAAAAAAAATAAAAAAAACAAAAAAAAAAAAATCCACTCAATTGCCGATCTGTTCAGGACGATCAAGAGCCGTTTATGGCTTGAATGCTTTTTGTCGTGGGGAACAATAAAATCTGAAAGATGTGTCCCAGCAATTTAACTTTGTCCTGTCTGAACCTTGATTTCCCTAGATTGACAATGACTTAAGTCTCTTCGAATATGTTCAGCATTCTGTTTATTATTTCGACGTGCTCTTCCCATGTGGGAGTCACAGTTGAAATATCGTCCACATACACGGTTACTCTGTCAAGCAACTCGGGGCCCAACACCGAATCAGGAGCTGCCATAAATACTCCAGCATTGGTATTCAAACCGAATGGGAGTACTTTAAACTGGTAACTCCGACCAGCGAAAATAAAAGCTGTATACTTTCTCGACTGTTCTGTCAAAGGGATTTGCCAATATGAAAATGGCAAATCAATGGAGGAAAGAGGCGTTACTCCAAAAAACCTTTGCAACTGTTCCTCCATAAATTCTCTGGCATAGTCCTTATTGGCACAATAATTTTTTTAATGTCACGAGCATCTAACACCAGACGCACCTTTCCACTATCTTTTGTAACTGCTAGTAATGGGTTGCTGTAAGGTGACATTTACGGTTCAATTATTCCCCATTCTAGCATTTTATGTATTTCTAATTTTACTGCCTCCTTTTTCGACCATGGAAGGGGTAAGCAGCATTACAAAACGTTTTGTGTTGTATAGCATCAATATTATACTTATATCAGCTGATGACCCCTGGTCTCTCAGAGGATACTTCTATGTGTTCGATCAATAGCTTAGATAATTGCAACTGTTTATCTGGTGTCAGATATGTATATTCCTCTACTTTATCTTTTACTGCTTGGCAAGGCTCTGTGGTACCAACATTCTTTCCACTGTGATGGTTATAATCTGCTCCCCCCCCCCCCTCCCCAAAAAAAACACTGCTGCATGTGCAGTATCTTTGACAGGTTACACTTTAACATTGTGACAATATTTGCCATGTATGGCTTTAGTGCGCAGCAATTCCAGTTGCACTCCTGGTTATCCATTCTCTAAACTGCTAATACCTTGAGAGAGGTCCACTTTCTCTCAAAAACTCCCAACCCAGAATACAGGCGACTCTCAATCCCTTGACAGTTAGGAATGTGCAATTAAATGCTCCATTTCCCATAAATACGTCTACCTGTACCTGGCTGTTAACTACCTGTGCATGGGCACCAATGGCACCCGACACCTTGCAGTTCTGAACTGGCAACACTGGCACTTTATGCAATTAGCACAAATTCCTATAGAAATCATAACTCATCACATTTATTGTAGCTCCTGCATCAGTTATGATACTGACAGGCATACTAATAACTTAAGCTTGAACCACCGCCTGTATCAACTCACTATCTACTTGGTTACATCTCTTATTCTCATACAAAAGTTCCTCCTCCAGTCCAACACCATCGTTATATCTTAACATATTGACTTTATCCTGTTTCTCCTTACTCTTCTGTGAGTTTTCCCCCGTCCCACGGCCAACAACGCTGAGCTAGTCGCAGCCGTCTGTAGCTTGTCGAATCAGTTGATGTAGGGCGATTGCCATTCGTCACTTCAGCGATTCCACACTTTGATTCTGGTTCTGGCAAGCTGGGTTGTTTGAAGTTCCTGCTAAACTGTGTTCGTTCCTATTATTATTATTGTTTGAGTATCTTTCGGCGTTATTCTGATTATCCTGTCTCGGAAACCATGGCATTGCAAACCTATTCTTTCCCTGTGGCCCTGCGTCTCGCATTGGCTGTTGATTGCCACCTCCTGGGCCAAACCTTTCCTCATGTCTTCGTTTTCGTCTATATTGGAGTGAACTGTTTCCCCAAGCTTGTCTATTATTATTAGCTTTGTCATCATTCGTATGGCTGTTAAATGACTGATTTCACAGTTACTACAATTATTCCAATTACTTTGCCTATTATTATTGTTCTTCTCTTTATACTCATAACCATTTCCATTGCTATTTTGTAACTTTAAGTCTTCCTGCATTAGGTCTATCGAATCCAAGACAGACAACAAATTATCTTATCATTATCTGGTACATGGATTAGTTTTTCTCTAATATTGGGTGGAAGTCTGGATTTTAATAATCTAATCACATCACGATTTGAGATCGATCGTCCCAATATCGCGTTTTGTTAATATATTTCTCGAAATATTTTCTTAAGTTTTCTTGTTTAGGACTATGTGCCTCTGGACTGTATACTTATTTTCTAAGTCTTTCCTGAACACAGGGTGACCAGTATTTGTTTTGAAATGCTTTCTCAAACTATTGATTGGCGACTCCATGGCGTGTTGTGTGCACCACGACCAAATAGTGGATAGAATTGGAAGGAAAATCAGCATTGGCCGTATTTTGTTGTTTTATTGTCAGCAAAATCGATATTCGGTCACTTAGTGACCATCCTCAGTGCTAGAAGTTAAAAATTTTCACATAAAGCTCAGAGAGTATAAAACCGAAACTCACAACTACATCTGCGTATGAACATAACAGTTGATAGGAACATACCTGTAATATACAATTAAAATTGGTAGGCACTGGTATCAAGATATAACCACAAGCGTAGAGCGATCACATAAACTGAGGCCGCTGTTTACATGCACCTGTACAGCAGACCTCGGTATGACAGGACTTGGAACGCCCTCTAAGTGACATGTGTCACGTGAGGACTTAATATTACTGGTTTTGCAAGATATTAACCACAGTCTAACATAACAGTCGCGACACTTCGCCTCGATTTTGTTGCCTACCGCGCCAGCAGCACCACAACAGGAAGAAGACAGCACAGCTGTCTTTTTTTAGGTTTCCTGAGGATCCTGAGAAGTATATACCATCATGTTACTAAACTGTATCATCAGGATTCACTTGCAAAACTACATGTGCATTAATGATTAATGTTTCGTTTTAGGAGCTGAAAATGGCTAGTTAATAGCAGATGAGATGACCTTATGAAAAATGACCCAGTTTACCTGTATAATAATATTAGGTTTTGTTCGCTACATTTCGAACAAAACCAGTTCATGAACGCAGACAATAATAAACTCGTGTGGAATGCAGTACCCACACTGTTTGACAACCCAAATAAGCCACCTCAACTGAGGATGAAGAGGAAACTGCCACAAAGATTCGACAATCCATCTAAAGCTGTAAAACAGTCCTATGACTCAGAAGCAACCAGTTCAACTCTCCATGTGTCAGTGCCAAATTCGTGTGAATCGTCAACACAGACCTGCTTTGACGATGAAATGGTTAGATTAAGTGCAGTTATTCGTGCCTTACAGAAGCGTAATGTTTAGTATGCATTGCAATCACTTCTGTTGTTAGTCTAAGAACTTTCCTTGCTTCCTTTGTGTGATGACATTATTGTGGTAGCACCTTGTTCACTGACAGATTGTTTGAAAATTATTCAAATATTTCGTTTTTTATTTTGAAATGTAATCAGATCACTACAATGTTTTCAACACATTTCTCCCACTATTTGGCAGTTGTTTGTCCCACATAAAACAATATAAAGGTGAAGGTCGTACTTGTGGCAACAGGCGTCGACAATGACAAATACAGTAGGCCTACAGAACGATAAATGAGATGTCGATCGCTTTTGCATGTAGAGGTACATTTGTGTGCTTCTTACGTGTGGATCTGTGTGTTTATATTCTTTTGATTTCAACGTGGTAAACTGCAGTTCTATCTAATGTCACAAGTGTTTCTTCGTGAATGTGTTGCAGCTTGCACTGTATTAACGGTCTTTGACCTTACCTGCGCTTCTTTTAGAATCATTTTTAGAAACATATATGCCTTCTGAAACTACACAAACCCTTGGAGGCAAGAAAATAACTCAAATATTTCGTAAATTACGTAGGAAATGGATCCAAAACAAACATTATGCTTACGACGCGTTTGACGTTCACCTTACTCGCCACTTGGAGCGCTAGTGTCGCTCCATCTGTCAAACGGTAACAACTTTTACAGCAGTGAGTGTCGCGACTGTTATGTTAGACTGTGATATTAACACAAAATACCTCTTGTGCATTTGTGACTCATGAAGTAATTCAAATTTAAAATGTACATAAAAAACATAGCAGACGAAGGGGGAAGGAAACATCTAAAATACACTGGCGTATTGTTTTTAAAAAAACCAACTTACAAAACATAGGACAGATCGATAATAAGTTGTTAGAGTGTAGGACAAGTAAAAGAGAAAAGGAAAGGAATAAGAATAATACATGAATAACATGAAATGAGGTATAACAGAGTTTTTAAAAAAAACATAGTACTCGCCATCTGGCGTGGGCAGTTAGAAGTACGACGTTCGTGATGTACATCATCATGTCGGTTAAATATGATAACAAAACTGTTTTTCTACACCTTCAAAACTTTTTTATAATGAATACTGTGTTTCACGGCATTTCAATTATTATGTAATGGCATGTTCGTACTATTACTATTTTTGTATATTTGGCTTCTTAGTCTTAACGTAACAGTTTACATAAACTGAGTAAACTGCGCAAATTGTCCGTGTCACTTCTGTCTGTATTTTCTCGCTTATTTGTTTCTCTTTGTCACCTATCTATTTTTCTATGACCTTTTTAGTGTACTCCACTAATCAATTCTGTATTTTTCTTCATTCCCTATTTCTATGTTTGCTACTCCTGTTATGTTTTGGATATCTTCTTTCATACTATTTTGGTCTATCTGCAGATTTTGTACATCTGTCGTTAGACTGGCTACCAAATTTGGTAATTCTTAGTAAGCTTGTTTTAAGCCTTCATGACTTCGAAACTTATCAGTTGTTCGCATATTCTACTTTCCCTTTCCTCTCTCCCTTTCTTTCTCTCTCCTCGAGCTGTCTCCACATTTCTAACTGTATTCTTTCCCTTTCTCTATATCTCTCTTCCTGCTGCTTTTGGAACAGATCTAGTTTCATCAAAATACCAGTTACGGCGCCGTAGCCCTGCGCGGCGCACGTAACTGTTGGCTAAGTTGCGGGCGCGGCAGTTTCACCCGCAACAGTTGGCAACACACTGCCATCAGCGCTACACTCTATCTCTGCGTGCTGATGTGCAGTTTCGGTTTCATGATTAGTAATATTGTCTTGCATATGTCTATGCGAGGTGGATCTCATGGCGGTTTCCTCTAATTCGTTATTACTACACTCTCGTGAATCTGTTTCTACATCGACCTCTCTCGCAGTCTTGCTACAAAATCTCATGGATTCTGAACGAGACATTATTTTAGCACAACTATCTTCACACCGTAATCATCGCAAAAGTAATAATAATGCAATCTACAATTTCTAATTATACACTAAATCTACAACAAATATAAATTTCCTTGCTTATTATAATCACTGTTTGCCAAACACTACCACTCAGTACGAACCATGAATACTGGCACATAACACGACACACGAAAGCAAGAGATACTTTCGGAAGCCCTTACTTTCGTTCTGGCCTAAAATGAAATGGAAATTATTGTGAGACGCTAGATGTTTTACATTTATTAAGATGCTCTGGTGAGGGTAGGATGGGGAAGGAAATCGGCCGTGTCCTTTCAAAGGAACCATCCCGGCATTTGCCTGAAGCGTTTAGGGAAATCACGGAAAACCTAAATCAGGATGGCCGGAGACGGGTTTGAACCGTCGTCCTCCCGAATGTGAGTCCAGTGTGCTAACCACCAGTGCAGTAGAGATGGGCCCAACAACATTCTGAATGGACCGCTCAGGACTGACATCACGTTCTCTTCACTGATGAGTGATGCATATGCCTTCAACCAGACAATCGTCGGAGACGTGTTTGGAGGCAACCCGGTCAGGCTGAACGCCTTAGACACATTGTCCAGCGGGTGGAGGTTCCCTGCTGTTTTGGGGTGGCATTATGTGGAGCCGACACACGCCACTGGTGGTCATGGAAGGTGCCGTAACAGCTGTACAATACGTGAATGACATCCTTCGACCAATAGTGCAACCATATCGGCAGCATATTGGCGAGACATTTGCCTTCATGTAAGACAATTTGCGCCCCTATCGTGCATATCTTGTGAATGACTTCCTTCAGGATAACGACGTATCTCGACTAGAGTGGCCAACATGTTCTCCATACATGAACCCTATCGAACATGCCTGGGATAGATTGAAAAGGGCTGTATATGGACGACGTGATCCACCAACCACTCTGAGGGATCTACGCCGAATCGCCGTCGAGGACTGGGAAAATCTCGACCAACAACCCCTTGACGAACTTGTGGATAGAATGTCATGACAGATATAGGCATGCATCAATTGAAGAGGGTGTGCTGCTGGGTATTAGAGGTACTGGGTTGTACAGCAATATGGACCGTCACCTCTGAAGGTCTCTATGTATGGTGGTACAACATGCAATGTGTGGTTCTCATTAGCAATAAAAAGGGCGGAATGATGTTTGTGTTGATCTCTGTTCCAATTTTTTGTACAGGTTCCAGAACTTTCGGAACCGAGATGAGGCAAAACTCTTTTTGATGTAGGTATAAAACATAGAATTTCCTCGTGGTTGTGTATTGGATCCAATTCTGTTCTTAATATGCACCAATGACTTTCCAGAAGTGTAAGACATGGAGAAAAATTCTCTTTGCCGATGACAGTAAAATCATAGTCACTGGTAGAACATGAGAATTTCTATTAGAGAAAGCAAATGAAACCCTCAAGGATGTTTATGAATGGGCAGTATGTAATCAATTAACAATGAACATAAAGAAAATGAAGAGTATGCACTTCAACCACATTCACTAGTGAGTTATAGAATCATCTTTTGGTGAAACTCCTCTCACAAAGAGAATATTTTCAAAATTAAGAAACGAGTCATTAGAATTATATCTGGTGTCAGTCCCAGATCATCATGCAGAGACCTGTTTAAGAAACTAGTTATTCTATCTACTGCTTCTCAGTACACATGCTCATTGATGTCCTTTGTCGTTTCCATGACTCTTTTTACACAAAATAGTGCTAAACATGATTATAATACCAGAACCAAAAACAATCTGTATAAGGACTATAAAAGCTTAACATTAATTCAAAAAGGAGTCAAATACATGGGTACTCATATATTCAGTAACTTACCAGAGCATATCAAAGGTCTTGTAAGTGATAAAGATCGGCTTCAGAGTAAATTAAAGAACTTCCTCTTGGCCAACGCCTTCTACTCCACCGATGAATATCGACACAAGGATTATAGTTCATAACTCTGCATTAAAATCGTACAATAAGAACCTTAGTAAAATTGTAAACAGCCGACCAGTTGCAATGGGTAAAGAAATTCTTTACCTAGGTTTCAATAAATATAAATTTGTCTTTTTCGGAAGGTAACAATTTTACATTAGCAACAATCGCCGTTTTTACGATTGTCGGCATAGATCCATGTGTCAAAAATAAAATATATCCCTGGAATTAGGGTTTGTCATGTTAATATAAAATAGTTCATGGATCTTGCAGAGCTCACAAAAAAAGTCGATAGTGAGCTCTGCAAGATCCATGAGCTATTTTATAATAACGTGACAAACCCTAATTCTAGGGCTATGTTTTATTTTCGACACATGGATCTATGCCGAAAATTGTAAAAACGGCGATGGGACATTAGTCCTTGCTAATGTAAAATTGTTACCTTCTGAAGAAGACAAATTTATATTTGTCGAAACCTAGGTAAAGAATTTCTTTATCCATTGCAACTGGTTGGCTGTTTATAATTTTATTACATGAAACCACTGCTGTTGTGCAGCTATGTTTAAAAAAATCAGAAACTTGTTATTCTAACTACTACTTCTCAGTACATATACTCATTGATGTCCTTTGTCATTTCCATGTCTCTTTTTACACAAAATAGTGCTAAACATGATTATAATACCAGAACCAAAAACAATCTGTATAAGGACTATAAAAGGTTAACATTAGTACAAAAAGGAGTCAAATACATGGATACTCATATATTCAATAACTTACCAGAGCATATCAAAGTTCTTATAAGTGATGAAGATCGGTTTCAGAGTGAATTAAAGAACCTCCTATTGGCCAACTCCTTCTACTCCACCGATGAATATCTACACAAGGATTATAGCTTATAACTCTGCATTATAATCGTACAATAGCCATGCATCTGAGTAAAAAAAGACTTTGACTCTTTCCACATCCCAGAGACTCCTCTCCAAGGGATTCATGGAAAACGATAAATGTAATGCAATAAGAATAATAACTGCAACTAGTAATTGGGCTCACTGTAGAGTGGCATTTAAAAAATTGAGCATTCTTACTGCCCAGATGAGGACATCTACCAGTCTATGGTCCATATCACGGGAAATACTGCATTAACTGTTCTACATGCAATCATCGAAAAAGAGACTGTTTGTACTTAGATTTACCCAGGATAAAAACTCAAAACAGCGTTTTATAACAGGGGATAAATCTATATAATAAATTGCCAAGGAAAGTGAAAATACATTTGTTTAGCAAAGCAGGTAAAAATTCTTCACAAAAATATTACTCAATTAAAGATTTCTTAGATGGCTCAGAGTTATGGATAGCAATGAAAGGGCATAACTACATCACCTTGTCACATTCCAGTACATGATTATGGTTTACTACCCTCATAAACATCATGCATAAAGATGTGTAATGCTTGACTGTAATGTCAGCTGGCCTAATTTTTCAGGTGGACCATGGCACATAACTGAATATGGATTCTGGAATTGAGGCAAAGGACACGGTAGCATCTTCTTAGTTTAGGAGTTATCAGTGGGTGTCTCTGTGTGTGCAGCAGTGAGGAGTGGAACTATGTTTTACTTTGCAAGTAACCAGAAACAGTCCAGGAGGCATCATCGAGTGTCCTCAGAATGTGTGGCAATGAAGGACAAAAGGCTAGCTATCCTATCCTTATAAATGCGTCTTGTGTGTGCTGTGTGTAGTATATTTTGTGTACTGATTTGCATTATATCATCTTTACAAATCCTATATCATTTTGAGACGATCCTTGGATAAATAAAGATAAATAAAGACAAATAAATAACTTAAACACGCTCTATGCATTCCTTTATAAATCTTGTTTTAAGTGTTTGTATGTAAACATTTTGCTAAAAAATAAAAATCGATGTTCTGGAATGTTGTTCCCTTTTTTTAGCAGTTTACTATAGGAACATTCATTATTGAGTTTGCTTTGGCCTTCAATAAACTTTATCGATGTTAGGCCATAGGTCATGCGGTTCTGGTGCTGCAGTCCGGAACCGCGGTACCGCTATGGTCGCAGGTTCGAATCCTGCCTCGGGCATGGGTGTGTGTGATGTCCTTAGGTTAGTTAGGTTTAAGTAGTTCTAAGTTCTAGGGGACTTATGGCCTAAGATGTTGATTCCCATAGTGCTCAGAGCCATTTGATCCATTTGTTAGCCCATAATTCTGATACTATACTACAACTTTTTGTATTAAGGATGGTATCTAGCCACCTCAATTTCATCATTCGGTAAGGGGCTAAGTGAAAAAACCTCATGTTAATAATGTTCCATCTAGTGTGAACACGAATCCTGAACACTCCACCATATGATGGCGACCACGCCCAACGCTGTGTTCCGTTGATGTCTAGTGTTAATCGTCTTGAGAAGTTTGGTAAGGAAAGGCATTGTGCAGGCCAACATCAAGCCTGTTAAAAGATTTATCCCCCCCCCCCCCCAAAAAAAAATGAACACTTGTTCACTGTACCTTAAGTGTTGTTTAGAAGGGAACATCGAATACTTGTTTGGCAGTATAGATGGACAAAGATTCATTTGAACCATAATGGTTGTTTCACATAACTGCTGAAAACGGGAATAGTAGTAGTAGTATTCATCCAGAGACAATGTACATTGCATGAATTTCGTCAAAAAATACAAAGTATATATATTTTTTGGTGAAATTATATATATATATATATATATATATACTCTACATAATACAAATGTGCACAATAGGACTACACAACATCAGACCGAATTGAATTAGCACGTGCAACTTTGATTAATTACATTAATGTATGAGAAAGACTTTTTACATGGAATACACAGTTGATATTTAGATATAACACATAATAATTCTAACACTTTTGTACATATTATTTATTTAGATCATAGTAACAGTAAGATAAAAATTACTATTGACACAGAGTACATAAATCTAATTGTTTCGTATGAAGCTATTCCAGGTATTCGTTTACACTATAATAGCAGTTGGTCATTAAAAATTTGAATACTGCTTCTTTAAATGAAGACAATTTTTTTATTCCTTTTATCTTTACTGGTAGTTTGTTATACAATTTACTTCCTTGTATGTTTGTTTGTTTCTGCGCCAAAGCCTTGTTAACTCTTTTAATATGAATGTCATTGCACTTTCTTGTGTTGTAAGTATGTAGATCCGAGTAGGATTAGAAATTGTCAATATTTCTTTTTACATTAATTACGCTTGTTTGTATGTAGAGGCATGTTAGGGGTAGAATATTTAGCTGTTGAAATAATTGCTTTGAAGGAGTTAGCCTTGAACTGTTGGTAACTATTCTAACAGCTCGTTTTTGTAGAGTGAAGATGGTTTTGAGATTTTTCTTACTATGACCCCAGAAGGTGAGGCCATAGGTAATAACAGAATATATATAAGAAATTCAACAGTTCTGCTACATTCCCTACTACATACAAAGCTAATAACACGTAATGCAAAGCAAGTGGAGCTTAACATATGAGACAGATACTGGATGTGGGATTTCCAGTCTAAATTTTCATCTATATGTACACCTAAGAATTTTGTGGTAGCACCTCTCACAATTTCTTTATTTTGTATTCTGAGATCCAGACCCGAGTGTGACTTTGTTTTCCTGTAATGGATATAATTAGTTTTAGAGATATTTATGGTTAATTTGTTCATTTCAAACCAGTTTTGCAAATCTTCTATAACTCTGCTTTCAGGTGTTGGCAATACCCGGTTAACGTCAGTTACTACAATGTTTGTGTCTTCCACAAACAGGGTTATGTGAGTACCATTTCTGGAATCTTGATATCTTTTATGTAAAGAAGAAATAGGAAAGGTCCTAGAACGCTCCCCTGCGGTACACCAATTTGCACAGAATTCATTCCAATTAAGAATCTAGAAATACCTTGCGGTGCAAATAATTAATCAGTCTTCCTGCGCTTCGCTAGTGGAAGAGAGATGAGTTTCAATGTATTGTACAATGGAAAGTAACGACGTTACAAAGAAAAAATATAGGAATTTAAACGTTGCTATAGAAGATTGGCATCTTCTCGAATAATTATGTTGCATTATGCTTCCGTTAGCATATTAATGTCCGGTGCAAATTTTAGATACACAGGTTCTTCTGGAAATATATAAGCATGCTGCTGTTGCTGCCAGTTGGTATTACGCGTACATGAATACATCGTGTGTTGGAACTCTGTGTATCGTAGATCTTTGAACTGCTGTAAAACAGAAAGGTCTTTGCCGACCGTAGGGGATGGTTGTTGGTGGGGAGTTACAAAGTTTGTCAATAGTTGAAAAACTGCCCAAGAATGTCAGAAAAGTTGGACCACTTGAAATGGGTAAATCTCGGATTGAGAGTTGGAGGAGCCATAATTTTACACCCAGTAGAATATGCAAAAGTCCTTATTCAGGTAAGATAATGCTTATAACTGTACGTTACTCTGTATGCATAAATTTAATATATCTTGATTACAATTTTTTGTGTTTTAGATTGGTTATGAACCTATAAAACCGTATCCAACGAAGACCCTGTTCGGAAAGCCGGCTCTTGCTCTTCCAAATGTGTTTCAATATGGTAAGTTAACATCTTACACCTTAAATAATGAATGCAGTTACTTTTCCTTACCGGTGATTCGTAAGATTACCGGCTATTGCTGATTAGTGTATTGTGCAGTACGAATCTTGAAATGCGGGTTAAAGGAATGATGATGAACTATGTTGAGCGACAGTATTTGTGGTCATGCTTATTATTCAGTGTCGTATTTCTTGGGAATCAAACCTTACCGGAAAGTATGTAGAAATCATTCATTCCACAAAATTCCTAAGGCGACACCCCAGACAAATATCGCGATGGTTACTTTGAAAGGAAATGGCCTTTGTTCCGTCTATAATGACCTTCGTTATCGATGGGACGTTAAACGGCGATCTTATTTCCTAACGCAGCGTGCCGTAAATAACGCCGCCTTGTAGTTACTAATCACATTATCTCCAGTGGTCATTGATATAGCGCAGTATATGCAAGAAATCTGTGGGCAAAAGTACTGCTTTATCACTGGGACAAGAAATTCAGTATACTTTGGGAATAGTTAAGTCAGATGCCCGTATTTGGCTGCTATGTATGTGCACTAGGAGAGTGCTATCCCACAAATTCAGGTTTTACGTATTTGCCATACTAGAATTTTTTTGTGTCGTTGTGTGCAGTATTGGTGAAATAAATCGTTTATGGGTATCTTGCACTGACAGAAGAATGGGAAATGATAGTTCAAGCTTGCCTTACATTATACTGTAGGTAGCTGTAGAAGTTATTTTTATTTTCCGTAATTTCTATTGTTGCTACAAATACATCTATGTCACATATGCACTTCATTTGTATACGATACATAATGGTTTATCACACCCTTATGAGGTATACTTTCCTTTCTACATAGAATTTCGTATGGGAAGGAGTTCACCAGTAAATTGTGGAATATTTAGGTGTAGTCTTGTTCTTCAGGCATTAACTGTTTCACTACATTTAAGGTTTATTATAGTATTTGTACTGCTTTGAACCATCTGCAGAGTAAAGAGCTAATTTTATTAGTCCATGGACTTACATTTTGTTGTTATAGCCAACTGTTCAGTGTAAGGAAATATGTTGACAGCAGGTCAGGAGTATAAGTATGAGCAGCATTTTTGTACAGAAGAAATATTTTAGCTTGTAAACTTGGTAACTGGATATTAAGGTAAGCAAATCCTAAAGCTTTACTGACTTTTAAAGTTTGTCTGTTTCTTATCTTTGCACATGAATCAAGAAGGAGAGTTATAAATGGGAGTTCAGTACTGTATGGTTTTGTTTTCTACTGGGTAAAGAGCCTTTGATGCAAATTTGTGACTGTGACAAGGCTTTGTCTGATTAAAGTTCAGCGTCCTTCTGTGCCCCTAACATGTCATTCCAGACAAGAATTCTGGCCTTGTTATTGGGTCCTTTCCACTATATAGCCAGGATTGCAAAGTATTGCACTGGAGCACAAGATAAACGGACAGTAAAAATCCCTCTCAAGACCAAAAACGGGAATTTGTGTGTGAACAGCACACTACTTCATTGTCTGTGGGTTCTCACAATAAGCAAAATATCATTCACTGAGCCGGCTGCTGCCATTGTGTGAGGAGAATTTAACTTGGTCACAGAGCATATTGAACGACTTATTGAAGCTGACAGTACACATCCTGCACGAGATGTGATCCTGTGGCTAGTGTGAGGACACTCTTGCTGACATATGAAGTAGTAAGTCTTAAAACTGCTGACATCAATTCTTCACTTATCTCTCTGAGAGTCTAATTACTGGATGCCCATCTATAAAACTTTTTGCACACAAGCCTGCAGCTGTCATCATCATCCTCTGCAGACTGAGTGCCGTACAACTTTTGTTAACAAGCATGTGTTGAGCACAGCTTCCAGGATTGGTGATACACCTCCATTTAGTATTCAATAAAAGTAAATTTTTACTCACAAGATAGAGATGTAAGTACCAACATTGTGTTCTGTGCATCGGTTTGCACTTATGGAAAGATGGATAATCTTGCCCATAAAACGTGGTTGCTGCAGAGACTGAGTCTGTCATTCACATAAGGCCGGCAATAAAACAAGCTGCACCTGAGTTCTAATTCTTGTCATATGCACGATCAACAACACTATAGGATGTGGAAGTGTCTGGAGAAAGTCTTCTCTCTTCTTGAGCTGTTTCAGTGCTGTATCTGCTCAGGGTTTAGTGGTAAACGTTGCACAATAGGCACATAGTTGAGAGTTAGTCCACTGCTTCCTCTATTTTACTGCATTTTGGGTGTCTGCTAAATGCATGTCTCATGGAACCTCAAAGATAATTAACTTCACTTTGTCCCACTAGTAATAGCAAAAACTTCCAGAAATAATTCCACAAAACAGCTAATGGCTGTGTCAAGATCAGAATAATTTATGCCCGAGAGTTTCCTCATCCTGCAGCGGCCATCCACTGCCTGGCATCAGATGCCATCTGATCAGCTAAATGCGGTGCATTGTTAAGAGTGTATTTGTTGACTAGTATTTATCTTGCAGTTGTGTATTGAATTTTGGATATTTGAAACATATGGACATTATTCAAGTGTTGTAAAATAGAATTACAAGTAGAAAAAGGTCTTAACATTTGCAACATATTGCTTGCTGTGGTTGAGAGTGGCGAAGCTAAAAGAGGCAGTTCAAAACCCTGTATTGTGTATGGGATAGTGCTTTTGGGCAAAACACATACAATTTTTTTTTTAAGAAAGATTGTTCTGGCATGAATGATTTTCCACGTTCAGGAAGTATCGAAAACTGACTTGTGATCAAATGTGACCATCTGTAATGTGACACTGCATTCAATAGTCATGTTTAATTCAATGCAGCATAAATTGAAGGGTGACTATTACTGAGTTTTTGCTTCAGCATCATCAGCTCACTCGTTGAGCATTCCTCTGCAGTATTGTTACTGTTGACGAGCAATGGAAATTAAAGGCAGAGCCCTACAACACTTGAGCAAAGGGCCATATGAAAATAATACTTCGCAGGTGGTGCCTTGAGAAGAGTGTTGTGTAATGCAAAGCACACCCCAAGGGCATGTACATCACACCTGGTGTTTGTTGCCAACTGAGACACCCATCGCTCTCTGTGTGAAAAACACTGATAAAACTGTCATATGTTGCTACTACATGATAATGCAATCTGCTGATTTCAAAAAAAAAAAAAAAAAAAAAAAAAAAAAAAAAAAACCCAAGAGTTTGTTTGGTAATTATCCCATATTGTTCTGATCTTATGCTCTCTGATGTTTATCCTCCTGTTCCTTACTGAACAACCTTTAGAAAATTTCTGGGCAGAAATGCATTTCAGGCCTGGTTTGACATTATCTTTTAACTCGGTAAATAGTTTTCTAGTCATGGATTCGTAAACTACCTGAGGGTCATTCCATCTCAAATCAACTAACAGTCTGAACCTTGATATCTCAGATTCCGATGAATTTTTTTTTTCTGGTAATGTACAAACTAACACTAGCTTAAATTAGAATTTTCAAATTTTTCTGACCTTTTGGTTTTTGAGTTTCAAGGGTTTAAAAATAAAAAAAACTCCGTTTTTGATCAATCGATGATTGTTTTAAAATGCTGTAGCTCAAAAACTATACAACCTAGAGAGCTCAAACTTGCACCATTGTTTTCCTCTATAAATTCCCTTCAATTTGATATGTAACATGACTATGCTACCTATATCTCAAAATTTTAAACTATTCCAAAAAAACATTTTTTGAAATTTCCAAAATACGTACTCTCGGATTTTTTTATAAAAATTGTATGTGTGATCCAGTCTGACTACGTGCATGCAAAATTTCAAGATGGGATCTCAATGGGTTCTTGTATAAAATAAAATACCGCAATACACGCCAGTGAGGTGAAAAGCAGACTATTTCTAGGCTATGAATACTAAGGTAGGCCTATGTAATTCTAACAAACTAGTGTTAGTGGGTACATAACCTGAAAAAAAATTTATCCAAATCTGAGGGGTTATGGTTCAAATCATGTAGTACAATTGGTTGATTTGACATGGAATGACCCCTGAGCATTGTCAGACTATTTTAGATAATGCGGGAAAATACATGGTGTTTGAAAAAGAACTCCCTAGTTTTTGTGTGTTCTAGAATCTGTACAAAGTGACATACACTATTTTAGTTTGTGGTGTTTGATTCATCAACTTTAAAAGTTCGGCTCCCCTGAAGTTAGCAGGTCTGCTTGACCTTGAGACGGCACTAGTGCTGTTTTTTTCCTGTTTCCTCAGTCTAGTCCAGGCGTGCATGCAGTGCAGAGCAACTTGGCAACAATGTATACTCGGCAACAGAAAGTGCAGTGTGTTACCTGGCTTGTGAAAAGTGATGAGTCAGTTATAACAGTGCAACATAATTTTAGACGTCAGTATAGTGGTGAACCACCTACAGCAAAAACTATCCATCATTGGTTAATGTTTTTCAAGGAAACCAGTGAAATGTGGTGAGAAGTGGAATATCATCTCGACGTGTGCAGGGCAGCAAATGGATCTTACGTTGAAGTCTACTAACATTAAACAGTACTTGAAGGAATTCTTTCATGGCATGTACTCATTGATGTAATTTTTTCATTAATTTCCCCATTAAATTTATACTTAAAACTGGGGAGTTCTTTTTCTAACACCCTGTAAATTGATCAATTTCCCTCTTGATATTTACTGTTGTATCCAATAAACTAATGGAAAATGCCTTAAAGTAAGCACTGTACTATCACAAATGAAATAAAACTTATGATAACTTTGACAAAAGTTTATTTTAATACCATGAGGTATCTGCGGCGTGAGCGTGCCTGTTTTGGTTCGAATTATAATTACTTACTCTGGGCTTCAAAATGGTTTATTTAGTTGTTGTCCTGAATCATAGTCAGGTGGTACAGAAACGTGGTATTTCATAAATTCATTTATTTCATAAATTCACAGAAGCCAAAAATTATGTTGGCAGAAGTGAAAAGATGCTTTATCAGTTGTGAAGTATCATACTTCTTCACCCTTACATTATGGGGTACTGGCATTAAGAAGCATATGATGAAGATTTAAGATTTGCTTTTAATTTTCAGACAGGTTGCTTGTAGCTATGTCACAGAGTAGATAATAAGATGGCCTCCAGTGAGATTTCAAGCGAGACCCTGTGCAGCTTTCACCTTATAGCGTGACTTCGTTACTTGTGAGCTGTTCAAGAGCTGCAGCATTTGTCTCCATTATTGTCCTAGTGGTGGTTGGGACAGGTAAATCACAATGTAAAAGATGATTAGTTATATTCTTCATGTCATACAACTTGCCTGGGCTCAAAAGCATAACTTGATGACCATATCTTGCATCTTAAGCTTAAATTGCTCAGCTAATTCAATAGAAATGATACAAATATATAAAGTGAATTTAGCAAGGTAATTCCAGGAAGTAACTTTTTAGTCATAGTTGCCTAAAATAATGTGTATTGTTGCAAAGATTCAGTGATACTACCAGCAGGAATATTACCAGCCGCTGTGTTCCATGAATGGGCTTGGAAGTGACTACAGCTTGCATCCCAAAGACACGGCTGCTGAGGGCCAGAATTTGCAAAGTATTTGTCAGTTGCCTTACTCGCATTTCTGTAAGTAGGTTTATGGACTAATGTAGTTATTAATAATACTCAGATGCACAACTACAAATTAAGCACCATAAAACAGTAACTGTCACAGTTACTTGCGTAATTCTGTGTGAAGTGTACACACAACTAAGAAGCATTATTCACCAGATACATTATGAGTAGGAAACATATCGTTTTTTATAATTGTAGGCTTAGAAAATACCTTTCTTGAGATCAGCACTATCCCTAAAAGATAGGCACACAAATGCTGAGACAGCACTACAGCATTGATTACAAAATGTGAACATCTACTTTGTAACTGACGAATACATTGAAGTTACAAATCAAGAAGGGCTACTGTGCAGGAAACTATGTGCTGTTATTTGTGTAATTCTGTGTGTAAAAAAAACAATTTAACATGGAACCAGTGAATCTATCCTGTGCTAAAATTCAATTCCAGCTTCTGCTAACACAAAAGAAGCATTTGTTATCAGAGCATGGAACAGTGACCACAAAATGCTGACACTAGTGTCTAGCATAAGTAATGCTTAAGCAAAACTATCGTTCAGATTATAAATACTGAAAGAATGACACATATCATCTACTTTTTATGATTACAGTATATCCACTGCTAATGCTTTATTAGTAGAAACAGAAGTGCCTATTTTGAAGAGCTTTGCAGTTTGCGTATGCCCGCTGCTTGAATACTGCTCAGCAGTGTGGGATCCGTACCAGATAGGGTTGATAGAAGAGATAGAGAAGATCCAATGGAGAGCAACACGCTTCGTTACAGGATCATTTAGTAATCGCGAAAGCATTACGGAGATGATAAACTCCAGTGGAAGACTCTGCAGGAGAGACGCTCAGTAGCTTGGTACGGGCTTTTGTTGAAGTTTCGAGAACATGCCTTCACCGAAGAGTCAAGCAGTATATTGCTCCCTCCTACGTATATCTCGCGAAGAGACCATGAGGATAAAATCAGAGAGATTAGAGCCCACACAGAAGCATACTGATAATCCTTCTTTCCATGAACAATAAGAGACTGGAATAGAAGGGAGAACCGATAGAGGTACCCAAGGTACCCTCCGCCACACACCGTCAGGTAGCTTGCGGAGTATGGATGTAGATGTAGAACCCAAAATAATGACAGGTTCACCAAGCTGAGCATGTGTCTGAGACTATGTAGCACCTGAGCATACTATTATTAATTTGTTCCTTGACATTTTAATATGAATGATGCTTTTAGATTACTGCAGTATGCACATGGGAATTATAAAGTTGTAATATGTTGTCTCAGATAGGCAGGCAGTTCTAAAACTTGCTGCTGATTCATAATGCCAAAGTAACACTATGTTGGATTATAGTCTAGACTTAAATATCTACCGGAAATAGTTGCTCAGCAGTGCATCAAAAGCCTCACACCTCTGCACCCCACATAGACAGACCTGTTAGACGTCAATTAATCGGAGAAAAATTCCCTATGCCTGTATCTTTCGACCAATAACGTAATTTCTTTTGCAGCACATTGTCACCCAGTTGTGGAGGCAATAAACAAGTGTTACTGTTTACTACCATCATTCACAGCTGCACCCTCCACCCACCTGTTACCCCCAGTGAGGATGTGTCTCAAATTGTGACGTGAATGCAGATTCATTCCTATATTAACCGGCTTCTTGTTGCAGCTTCTCTGACTGGGTATTCTGCCACTGCTCTGTAGTTAAATATGAATATTTTGCATGGTGAACATCCAATGTTACCATTCAAAAAACAGTGAAAATGAACAACAGAAAATGCCTATGAACTAATAAAAGTTTGGTAAACTACATCAGTCACCTGACGATTACAAAAAGCTCCTTTTTGTAACTACACAGCATTGAAATACGACTCCAAGGATTTCGTAGGATTCCGTTACTTAATTTCTTTGCAGTTGTTTTCAATTACAATAGAAGAACAAGAGGAGGAAGACATCTAACTTTAAATGTACTTCTAGTGGGATTTGAATCTATATATAGGCCTACAGTTGCGGTAGGACACAGCTAGCAAGACATCAAGAATGTAAACATTCTCTTTTAGCTGTTGTAGTCTAAGGTAGAAAGAAGCAGGTTTCCCACAAAGTGAATGAGACATTGTAATTTACTCATAAAATAAGCTTCTTGCAGTCAAAACATTTTCCAACTCAGTCACTTATTATGCCTGAATTGTTTGTAATATTTCATCAGAATTACAACTAAATAATGAGAGAACTTACTGGGATAATTCAGGTGCAGTCTTGTAAATCCATCAACTGCCACTTCAAGTATGCAAAATCCACTATGTAAATGCAAGGTACACTTAATGGCATGAACATTATGACCATCCATTAACTATCAATATAAACCTGTCCGGGCGACAAGTATCTCTCTCTCTCTCTCTCTCTCTCTCTCTCTCTCTCTCTCTCTCTCTCTCTCACACACACACACACACACACACACACACACACACACACACACACACACACACACTGTGCATGCTGTTCGTGTGTAGAATGGGGAAGGCACGTGATCTATCTGTGTTTGACTGAGGGCAGATTGTGATGGCCCATAGTCTCGATACAGACATTTTGGAAACTGCACAGCTTGTCAGTTGTTCGAGCAGTGCTGTGGTTGAGGGTCTTATACACATGGTGAAACTAAGTAAAGGCATCGTGGGGCTGGGCAGCCACCCCTCATTACAGATGTCAGACATCGTAGGCTGGGCAGGCTGGTGAAACAACTGTGTCAGAACTAACATCAGACTTTAATGCTGGACTGAGTACAAGTGTGTCTGAACACACAGAGCACCGAACATCCCTAAGGACGGGCCCCCACAGCGGACAATCCATACATGTGTCAGTGTTAACATCACAACATTGGCGACTATGACTGAAATTGGCATGTGACCATCAGCACTGGATGTTGGCCCAGTGGCAGAGCATTGCATGGTCTGATGAATCCCGATACCTTCTTCATGAAGCCGATGAGAGGGCATGATTCAGTCATCTTCCAGGGGAACAGCTCTTTGACACCTGTACTGTGGGACAGAGACTAGTTGGTGGCAGCTCTGTTATGCCCTGGGTAACATTCACATGGACATCCATGGGTCCAGTGGACCTTGTGCGAGGCATCATGATGACCAAGGAGTATTGTGCACTGGTTTGCAGACCATGTACACCCCTTCATGACTATATTGTTTCCTGAAGGCAGTGGCATTTTTCAACAAGATAATGTGCCATGTCACAAGACCAGGAGTGTAATGGAGTGGTTCAAGAAACACAGTGGCAAGTTCCAGTTGCTGTGCTGGCCCCCCAACTCGCCAGGTCCGAATTCCAGAATTTATGGCAATTAGGTGACTTGAGTGCAGATGTGGTGCCAGTCCCCTCCAGCACTCTGCCAAAGTATCCATGACAAAGGTGAACATACTGGCTATTAGGTGGGTGATCATAATGTTCTAGCTGGTCACTAAATATTAGAACTTCAAATAAGAAAACTGCAGCTGATAAATATACTCATACACCACTTCACATTCACCTGGTCACATAGTCCGGGGCAGAGAAAATCCCCAACGCGGCCTGGAATGAAACTCGCGATCTAGAGGTAGCAATGCTAGCCACTAGACCACGAGCTGCGGACACTTGAGAAGAGAGAGCTTCCTCCAGATAGTTCCACATAATATAATGTTGCCAGGTGGTTCCTATGGCCAGACTTTGAATTCTGAGGGATTGCTGGTTTTATTGGCCTCATTAAGTGAACGACTCAGACTTTCTCTGGCAACTAGGTAAGACAGTACCATTGATGACTGATATGTACTAGCACCTTTGAATTCAAGACACTCAGTTTTAGTAGGGTTGACTGTAGACATCATAGGCTTCCATGACTTGAAATAATATGGCAACATAACTGGAGTTAAACATAGTTGATGACACTGCATTATGGTTTTGTGATGCATCTGTTTTTATTTATTGTATTTGTTTTCATTGTAAAACTCTTTATTCTTGCAACTTAACTTGCTTATGATGTTGCTGCATTTATTGCTTTTCATCCAAGAATCTTCAAAAATTCTTTTTCTATATTATATAATGAATTTTACAAACAAGTTATCTTCCTTGTTATTGCTTAAACAAATACTGCCCATAGAAACACCATGGTCATGATTACACTGGCAACAAGCAAAGGACGCAACTTGGTGTGCAAAGTGATGTGATTATGTGCAATGTTGCATGATGCTGAAGCAACAGTAATCTGTTAGTATGATGATTATATGTATAATGAAGATAATACTATGTATATAATAATTAATGTGAATATGATTATGAATAAGAATGATGAAACTGTCTATAGGTGGAAGGATAATATTAACCATGTGAAAAAGACAGAGATGTCATTCACTGCTTCCCTTCCAGCATGGGGACTTTTAAATGAAAAGTGGTTATCTCGTTGCTGGCCACTAAACAGGAACATCTACAGTATGATAGAAAGATACAAATTTAAAAATAGTTCAACCTACCAAAATTATAATTTTCTAAAATTGTTTTCCTGAGATAAGGATGGAAACAGAAAAAGGAAATGGCATGCATTAGGACTGAGTGGAAGTAAATCCCTACAAACCTTGAACACACAAGAGATACACATTATAAGAAACAAAGTGGCAATAACAATTGTATAACACCTTGAAATTCAGCACTTCTGTGTAAGAGTTGTCAATAAGTTGTAGAGAGAAGCTTAATGCAAAGAAAATAAGTATGAAAGATGAAGACATAACTCAAACCAAATAAATGACAGAAATGTGTATGGGAAATTGGTATATGTTAACAAGGTTTTCAAAGTTGTGGCAGACGATGTGAATGGGCTGTTAGTGTCATTTAGGATAATTAAAGTTTTGTTGTTTCATACCTGTTTAACAGAGATGCTGGAGGAAAGGTGGCAGTGACTGGAATGTTGAGGAACTGGAACACATGGGAAGGGTACTTCATCTGATATCTGTGAGATCTTCATAGTATTTGGATAAGTTCTACTTATTTTGCCTGGGTTATAGGCAAGGGGCATTATGATGTGTAAATTGACAGCTGTTGAATAAAAGCTGTAGTTGGGGGTATGGGTGTTTCAATGTTAACAAAGGTTTGGGAGCTGTGTGAGAAGTGGAGCTTAACAGTGTTTCCCCTCTAGCTGCTGTATGCAACTTAAAACTGGCATTCACTTCACTATGCTTCCTGCTATCCTAGTCTCAAAATTGATTGCATTAACAGTCAGCCACAACATTATTAAATCTTATTTTCACTTGTACTTCTCATCTCTCTCCCCTCTTGTACCCAATAAAACCCAGAAATAAGCCAGTACACCGTGCATTGAATTTCTTTGTTAGTTTGAGTGGTTGTCATTCTGTGTGTTGGTTAGTTGCTTGTGTTTACATGTCCAGAATTGTGACTTCTTGTTATGATATGGAACAAATCACTTCTACAATTTTATCTTCTCAGTAGAAAATGCGACAACATGCAGATGTTTTGTATGATGTCTTAAGTTTCTTCTTCTTCTTCTTCTTCTTCTTCTTCTTCTTCTTCTTCTACTACTGCTACTACTACTACTGTGCCATTCAGAAATTGTTGTTGCAAGTGGTGGAAGAAGTTGTGAAACAGTTGTGCGGATGTGAAGTGTGACTATTTTGTAATGTGTTTATTGGAGCACAGCAATGAATTTTTGCGGTAGCTATGCATCTGTCGGCTGTAACATCACATTAAATACATAGGAATGTGTGTAATTCTTCTTTTAGCAAATATACAGTGTACTAACAAAAATTGTTTTGTTGACAGTGTCTTACATCAAGACAATTGATGGTGTCTCTGGATGTTTTAGAGGTATATCTCCAAGGCTCAGTGGAATTATTGTTAACGGTCTTGTCTATTCACAAACATCTACATATTTAGGAGGAGACAAATATCTCGAGGAATGTGATGAGAGTAGACTCTCGGAGCAGGAAAGGTAAGTCTCCTGTAGTGTATATTGCTATTAAAATGCCATAAATTAAACAAGGTCTGGGTTGTTACATTACAAAATAGAGAAAAAACATTGATTGCAGAATTAGTTGTGTTAAGTGACTTAGTTGTGAAACTGAAACAAAACAACATTCCAGTAATTTTCCAAAGGTACAAACAGTTGTCCCACTTCATATAAACAAATTTTCTCGATTTTTATTGTATGTAGAGATTGACAAATACCCAGTGAACCCAGTGAATGGGTACTGTTACTTGTGAAAAGCTGTACTCAGGAAGAAAGTGGAGCAATAAAGTGAGGTTATGGTGAACCTTTTTTTTTTTTTCTCACCGGTAATGCAGTTTCTTGGTAGTAATAGTACATTTCCATTATTTCAATAAATAGCTACGTAGTGATGGTAGGTATGTGAAAACATTGTGTGGTAGAAAATGGTGGTTGCAGTAAACTTTCTCAGGAGTTGTATGTATGCCACAGTGTCTTTTTGCTATGGTCATTTACTTCTGTGTTAAATGTGTGAACTTGATCATAATGCTGTCCTTGCTTATCTTTGTCAGTTTGTAGCAACTTGGGCTGTATTAACAAATAAAAAAGTTTCTGATAAGTTACATCATAGAATCTTGAAGAGGCAGCAATTAGTAAGACACCAGAGAAATTTCAGACTCCACCTTACATGCCTGCTAAGTGCTACAAGCTCTGAATATAACAACCTGAGTGGTAAAATGATGGAAGGTGAAGCTGCTGGGCTTCGTTTGTTACTGTTAGAACTCCTCAACCATTATCCTTAGCACTCACCTATCAGTAGTAGCTTTATTGGAACATGGTCACTTCTTCTGCATTAGATCTGTAGGTGGTTGCAATTGAAATACACAGTTCTGTGTCTACTTAACCCTCATGATGGCCGGCCAATGTGGCCGTGTGGTTCTAGGCGCTTCAGTCTGGAACCGCGTGACCACTACGGTCGCAGGTTCGAATCCTGCCTCGGGCATGGATCTGTGTGATGTCCTTAGGTTAGTTAGGTTTAAGTATTTCTAAGTTCTAGGGGACTGATGACCACAGATGTTAAGTCCCATAGTGCTCAGAGCCATTTGAACCCTCATGATGACACATTTTAGTTCTGCAGTCGTGACTTTGTCTGCCACTAGTGTCCCAGAATACTCTTGTAACCTTACTCACACACCTTATGGAAAGTGTTGAATACCACTTAATAACTACCTACATTATATGTTTAACAGAGAAGAGTATTGAATGGAGGTATTATGACTGGATGTTCAGAAAGGTTAACTGGGCTCTTTACAATCAACTGTAAGTTATATTATACATACTTCGCTAGTGTAAAAGAACGGGTGGGACCTGTGGTCATCAGCTCAGTCACTAACACGTCCGTACTGAGATCTGTTAGTCATTATAGAAGATATTCATTGAGGAACAGACACACAGAACTACAAAGATTGATAATCAGTTGTTTGGAGACAAGCTATCAGCATGTTAGTAAGCCGGGCCTATAGCTAGGAAGAGATTTGAGAAGATGAGCACATAGTGTGAGTTTCTGAACCATATAAACAGTTCCCCATCATTTGATGTAGTACAGTCTGTAATGTGGTTTTGTGGGTGAGGATGAATATGTCCACTCACTGCTGTACTGGAAATTAAATTAAAAAGAAGTCATAGTTTCCGCTACGGTGCTGAACAGCCTGAACTTTTTTGAAATTACAATTGTAGCCAATCCAAGACCCATATTGAGTAAATGGTGTAACTGTAGAGAAATATTGATGGAATTTTTAACAGTGCTGCAAAAATAATTTAAAAAAATATTCTACTAGATGTTCACTGTGTGCCATAAAATTGTCAGTCAGACTTTGCCATCCTAACTCATTTTTTAAAAGTTTCAGTAAATGTGGAATTTTCCAGCTCCACGATTTTATCCTCATAATTAATTTCAGTTTCACTGCAATAAAAGCTACTAAACTGCTACAATTTCACTTTTAACAAGGGAGTGACAGTCACTATTAAATTCGTGGTCATCTCCGCTGGTTCTTCTCTCCATGACTGTTGTTGACCTCCTCCTTCCTCTAGCCAGTGCCGATAATGTCCAGTACATGTCCACTGTGGTTAAAGCCTACTACTCCCTAGTCCACCATAGCATCTCAAACTAGAATCAAACTTTACATGGGTAAGGTGAAAAGTTCTCACCCCAGCACAGATATGACATTGATAGTAATAATTTTGTTCTGTTGTGTTCACACATGTTAAACAATAAATTATTGACTCATTATTAATAATAGTTTTGTTTATATGGCTTTTTAAAGATGACATGTTGTCTGTTCTTTGTTTAAATGGATTAACAGTAATATCAAGACATCATAGAAATCTAAATTATTATTTATTATCACTAGAAACTGATCCAAAGGTTTTGAAGCTTTACGAGGAATCTTTTATGTTTTTCACCAATTAAGAAATGTAAAACTGAATTCAAATTTGGTTGTATTTTTTCTTCTTAGAGATTTAGGTGAAGGGTGTCAAAGAATTCAACCACAGATAAGAAACTGTACAATATGGTATTGAATATCACCATCTTGAGCATATTTTGAGCACTTTTGTAGGATCACACCTAACTCTAGTTCACGACACTGTGTTGTGCAGCATTGCAGCTAATTATCACTCAGTGATCCTATGAAATTATAACAATGTGTTTTACAAATAAGATTTATATGTTGATCTCGAGTTGCTAGATCTTTCACGTTTCAGTGAGAGATGTAATTGATAGTTCATCCAAATCTAAAGACTCTGAAAGTGATAGTAACTTTCCAAATGGTTTACCAGAATCAGATCAGAAACAATGGAAGAAAGGCACCTTTACAATGCTGGAGATATGTAACAACTGTAAATTTGCAGACAAGTCGGAAACTAATTTTCACATCTACAGTAATGTCATGGTGGTGACAAAGCTTAACACAACTGAAGAAGCCATCACAAAAAGCACCCCAGAAATATTCAGCACAGAGCAAGGCAGGCTGGATATCCCTGTCCCAGGAGGAAGCCCAAACGGAGGCTACTTACCATGAGTAGGTACATTAAACAGTTATGTTGCAGCACTCAACTCTGCATTGGAAGGCATGTCTGTAGCAACCAGAGGGTTAATACATTTCGCAAATAACACTTTTGTTGAGTGAGCAAAATATTTTGAGAACTATGTGGGAAGAGTAGAGTGATGATGGATCATAGGGAAAAACATCAGAGTAGGAGGGGTATGAAGAAGCTTTTTATTCAGATAAGCTACTGCCTGGTGCCATGTTCATTGTCACTCGCAGATAGTGCCACTGGTATGACTTCGTTAAGTTTTGCTTCATATTTTCCATATAACTAATCTGAAGGCAAGTCTGTGACTATTTAAGCACTCTCCAGTCACCCAATGACATTATCTAAAAGCAAGTAATCTGCATCTCCAGCATAGAAACGTTGAATTTCTCAAAACAGGTCAGAGTGCTGTGTGAAATTGCCAAACCAACGGCCTGCTGCACCTCAGTTTCAAAATAGTCAATGAAAGTTCTATTCAGCTACATGTATTTTAAATCTTTGTGCTTCGATTTGTGTGTAGAGGAATCTTAATTTTTACAAAGGGTTTGTTTGATTTGTTTCATCGTGAGAACAATTTGGAGGACCCAAGACAGTTGACCATCTTGTGGGTGACCTGGTTATTTAATGTGCTGCTGCAGTGAGATGAACAATTCATAACTCACATTAGTAAATATTAGCCAGGAAGCTAACAAAAAGCAGCTCTTGTTGCTGTAAGGAACTTTGAATCATACTGAAAATAAGGGAGAAGGAGCTTATTAAAATCTGGAAAACACACTTCCTGAACATTGCAGTGTCACGATAATTATTGCAAAAATATGGTAATAACTGTATGATGAGAGTCTTAAGTGTCAGATATATGTTTGAGACATTGTATTGTCAGTTAAAGAACAGAAGAAAAGTTGGAAATATAAGTATTTAGGTTTAAGTAGCTGTTAAGAAGGACTTACAGCCTGTGGAGGGATGTTTTGACAAAAAGGTCAAATCCATACTTAAATTCATAGTCTTGCAGCAATGCAGGCATGGCATCATATGATTTTTTGAAATCTTCAAAGTTAGCTATATAAAGTGGGTATGATGAAATCTGCTGGGTGAAATGAGAGACTTTAGTGATGGGTAACAACTTTCCTAGTATTTGGCTCATTTCCTTCCATAATTCATGTACATACTCAGCAATACAGGAAGTGTCTGCCAGAGGGTAATTAGCGCTGTACAAAATGTTAGTTCCTTCCTGGTTTGAGTGTGTTTGAAGTGCAGGAAGATGACTGTTTATCTGCATACACTTTTCTTCATGCCTCCACCTCCACCCTTGCCCCTCCCACCTGCACCCTTGCCCCTCCCACCTTCCTCTGTGCTCCCTTCTCCTCTTTTTATTTACTAAATCCTCTGCACCCTTGTGCAGCCACTGAGTCATCTGTTGAAAGACCTATCTCACACTATCCCCCTACTCCCTCCTTGCCTCGTTTGCTCTCCGCTACCCCCTCACCACCTCCCTCAGTCTTCGAAACTGCTCTCAATAATCATTAAACTCAGTGCAGATGCGATTTTATGCTTTTTGCTATTCATATGTGTACTTTTGCTTAAAACTTTTTCACATGTAGAATTGACTCTGATTTATATTTTTTGCAGAACATGTACCATATGTTAAATCAAAGTTTCACTTATCTCATCCTTCTCTGTTCTGAGCTGAAAACTTCACACCTTGTCTTTCTGTAATAGTGGGGCGTGGAAATCCTTTCAGTAATGTAATTTATCTTCTTATGACTGATGTTCATTTTCAATCAAATGGGCAGACTTAATGCTTTAATAAGGCAATAGTACATACAAATCATGTTATTTGGGTGTCAAATGAGAGGCCAATTTGCAATGCCATTTTAAAAAAATGTTTCCCATACTGTCTGATATTTTGTCTGCAAAATTGTAATTTAAACAATGGAAACTCTATGTTGGAATATCAATAATGTAGGAAAAGATAATTTGGTAATTACTGTGAAGATCACATGTTAAGACACACACACACACACAAGTAAGACACTTACACATAAGCATTTGGCCACAGCCTTTGTCAGAACAAATCTTCACGGTAAGTAATAATCTATGTTGCCTCCATGAAGTAACTGATGATCAGTGAGATATTGAGGGTGCCATTTATGCATTTAGCTGTAATCGCTGGGTGAGGTGGCACAGTAGTTAGCACACTGGATTCGAATTGGGGAGAATAATGGTTCAGATCCCTGATCAGCCATCCAGATTTAGGGTTCATGTGATTTACCTGTCTCACTTAAGGCAAACACCAGTATTGTTCCCTTCAAAGCTCACGGGTGATTTCCTTCCTCTTTCCATATTCTGAGCCTTCACACTGTAATGACCTTGTTGTCAATGGGATGTTAAACTCTAATCTTCCTTCCATCATTCTTTATCTGTGCTCCTGGCTGCAGGTGGCAGGAATCAGAGAGAGGATGCATCTTGTTTCACTATGTGCCCTCAGACTCCAACATGAGGCATCCCATGTTTTGCTAATATATAATCTGCTATCTTTGTTCATTAGACTCTGTGGAGAGATGTGCATGGCTTCTTCACATACTTAGTCTTAGGCGAAAGTAGTCTGAGCACCTTTGTTTCTCCATAAACCATGGGCAGTTTCAAAAAATTGATATGCCGTGCCCAATTGATGAACTAATGGGAGTTCAGTTTTTGATTCATGTCCATGACTCTAGTACTCAGGTGAATTATTAAAAATGAAGGTACTCAGATGGTTGTGTTTCTTCTGGAACTGTGCTTAAAGAAACAGTAGGTATTTTGCTTGGCAGACATGCAGTGAACATAGATAATGTTTCTATCTTTGCAATATATGGGACCCTATTGACACGCAGAGGGTGCAATGTGAAGCGAGATATAAACCCTTGGTGATGCAGCAGCTAGCAAGTCACTGAAGTATGGCTGTACTGAGCACAATGGTGTCTGTACCTGGGGACAGAAGTCTCAATAATTGTATAAAAGGATGTGCTGCACAACTAACTCATCATTCATCAGCAGTCGACTGACGATGTCTCACTGCCAAAAACAATGCAAAACTGCCAACTTCTCGTGGCAGAACACTGAAGAACTCAAATTGTCCTTGTGCTGATGCAATTGGAAACAATTTATTTTATGTACTGGTAAAGCAAAAAGAAATAGTTTGTCTAAACAAACACATAGTGAAGAATGATAATAAATTAATCTATAATTGTGTTGTAGGGAAATTAAACAAGATTTGTATCCAATTCTTGCCTTTAGTTTCCCTCTCTTTTCTTAATTGACATGGTACTTTATACAAAGGGTCCTTTACTGTACTTTTCCTGAGAGTGTAAATGTTTCATTGCATAAATAAAGTAAAAATTATCATATTAATGTTGGGGTTAATGTGTTTCTTTTTAAGGTTTTCGCGACTTGTTAATAAACTGACTATTGACATAACAGCTCGCACAGCTGGAATTATTGCAAGCCAGCCACTGGCTGTGATAACATATCGGATGATGGCGCAATTTATTGGTGGTGAGGACAAATATAGGTAAGATAGAAATAAGTCATCAGATTTTGTTATTAAAATACTTAGGCATTCAGAAGCAAGACCAACTAACTTGACTTATCATGGGACTGGACAAATAAAAATTGGAGTAGTACTATTTTTAGCAGAAACAAAAGCATCATTTTCAAGTGACAGCAACTGTTGTAATAAATTTACAGATAAATCAAAACAGGCCATGTATTATTAGATTTTTCGTTCATCAGGCACAGGCAGCCTCATTTATTCATTGTCCTGGCAGCAGCATGATAGCCCATGTCTAAGATGTGGTTAATTCCTCTTTTCCTCATATTGATTACTGACAAAGCTAAAGAAAACAAAGAACTAGATCCAGGAAAGTCGTACGTCAGTTTGGAAATCTTGTCTGTCCCCATACCAATCTTTGGTCATTTTATTTTGGTTTCAGTGGTTTGCTGCAGTGGACTGAATCATACAGTAGTTAATAAGGGCTCCATAATGAGAGTAAGTTGAAGGTGGTTGTTCCCAGATGTTAGAAATATCAATAACCCTGTGTTATAGTTGTGCAGTTTCTTGTATTTATGTTACAGGCTGTGTTGAATGGAGTAATTGTTAATAAACCTGTGCCCATTTGTATATCAAAGAGAGTGCTGTTGTTAAACACTGAACATGCATTAGAAAAAGAGTACTTTAAAACCTTGTCTGGTCATCCTGATTTGGATTTCCCATGGTTACCTTAATTGCTTAAAGCAAATGTCAATATAGTTCATGTTCAGAGGACATGGCCTATTTCCTTCTCTATTCTTGTCCCACCTGAGCTTAAATTCTCTCTAATCACCATTTCATTGTCAACAAAAATAATAAATTTTTGTCAGTATAATGTAATTGGATAGTTAAAAAATCTACTCTCCAAGTGGTGACAGAACATGCACATAAAGGAGGTTATACTTGCGCAAGCTTTCGGATCCAGTGGCGCCTTCTTCCGGCAGAAGGGTTGAATGGGAAGGAAGAGGGGTGTAGGAAAAGGACTGGAGTAGTTTAGGTTTAGGAAAAGAGGTAGATTTCGGAAAAGTCATCCAGAATCTCGGATAAGGGGAGACATACCGGACGGGATGAGAAGGAAAGACTGATCGTTGGGGCTGCACTGGACAAAATTTCGAAACCTGAAAGCTTAAAGATAGAAGACAGTGTAATATGCAAGACAGAGATTACTGATAAAACATTGTACACAAGTTAATAAGAGTGAAAAGCTAAGTGCATTGTATGTATCAGAGGTGGGAGGGGGACAGCGAAAAATAGACAGGTCAGAAAATGAAAGATGTAGGAAAGTAAAATGGAGTGAAGAAATGCTGAGACGGAAGAATTAAATGTAAATTAAAGTCAAGTGGGTGTCGAGAACCAAGAACATGTTGTAGTGCTAGTTCCCACCTGTGGAGTTATGAGAAACTGATGTCTGGGAGAGGAATCCAGATGGTGCTTGTGGTGAAACAGGCACGGTGGTCACCATTGTCATGTTGTAGAGCATGCTCTGCAACAAGATATTGTGTTGCCAGTACACGCCCTCTGCCTATGGATATTCACCCTAACTGATAAATGAGTGAGGTGGTGCAGTGATTACCACACTGGACTTGGGATTCGGGAGGGCAGTGGTTCAAACCCGCACCCAACCATCCTGATTTAGGTTTTCCGTGATATCCTTAAATCACTTCAGGCAAATGCCGGAATGGTTCCTTTTAAAGGGCATGACAGACTTCCTTCCCCAGCCTTCCCTAATATGATGGGACCAGTGACCTCACTGTTTGGTCCCCTCCCCCAAATCATTATTATTTTCCTCCTCCTCCACCACCACCACGAAACTTAATTTGGAGGCAGTCATCCCGATGTAAAAGGCCGAACAGTGTTCACATGACCTGTCATTTCACAGGTGGTTCTCCCTTTGATAGTATATGTTTTGCCAGTTACAGGATGGGTGTAGGTGATGGCAGAAGGATGCGTAGGCCAAGTCTTGCATTGGGGACAGTCAGAGGGGTAGGAGCCATACGGTATGGAGATGGGTGCAGAAGGTGCATAAGGCCTGACAAGGATATTGCAGCAATTGAAAGGGTGACGAGAAGCTATTCTAGGTGTGGTGGGCAAAATCAGATAGAATGGATCTCATTTCAGGTCATGATTTAAGGGAGTCTTGACCTTGTTGAAGTAGCTGATTAACACATTCCAGATGAGGATAATATTGAGCAACAAGTGGCGTGCTCTGAAGTTGTTTTTTGGTGGGATCAGCAGTACCACGATTGAAATGTGGGGGCCTGGGATATCTGCTTTTGAACTAGGCTGGTGGGGTAATTACCTCCAGTGAAGGCTGAGGTGAGAATGGGGGTGTATTGCTGTAAAGTGTCTCCACTCCAACAGATAAGTTTGCCTCAAATGCCAAGGCTGTGTGGGAGGAAATGTTTGACATGGAAAGGATGACAGTGTCAAAATGTAAATATTGTTGTTTGTTTGTAGGTTTGATGTGGACAGAAGTGTGTTGCTGGCTTTTGATGAGGATGAGATCAACATCTAGGAAAGTGGTATGGGATTTGGAATAGGACCATGTGAAATTTAATGGGGAGGAGGTATTCAGATATTCCAGGAATTTTAACAGATCAACCTCACCAATGAGCCCCTATGGTGAAGATGTCATCAATGTCTCTCAACCATACCAGGGGCTGAAGACTTATGGATACCAAAAGCCCCGTCTTAGTGATCCATGAAAAAGTTGGCAAAGGAAGGAGCCATCCTAGTTCCCATGGCCATGCCCCTGATTTGTATATCTACTCCTCAAAGGTGAAGTAATTGTTTGTAAGTACAAAATTGATTAAGGTGAGCAGGAAGGCTGTCATAGGTTTGGAATCAGGTGGCTGACTGAGGAAACATTCAGTTCCAGACAGACCATGTACATGGGGGATGTTGGTAGAGAGGGAGGTGGCATCAGTGGTGACAAACAAGATGTGTGGTGGGATTGTGACAGGCATGGATTTCAGATGATTTAGGAAATGATTGGTGTCTTTAATATAGGAGGGACGTCTTTGTACTGTGGGATGAAGGTGTTGATCAACCAAGGCAGATATACTTTTGGTGGGTACTTTGAAGCCATCAACTATAGGACTTTTGTCAGGATGTTGTTCTAATCCTCCTCCTTGGTATTTATATTTTGTTTTTGAGGATGTAAAATAAACCCACTTTACAGATGGTAACACACATTGTGATGCCAAAACATTGAACATTTCATTTAGAACTGCCAAAAAGAAAGCTTGGTCTTCTTTATCTACAGAGAATTTCTTGTGCAGAGTGTTTACAATTATATGGTGGTTGGTTATGGAGCAGTTCCTTAAATAGGGTTTTAGTTTACTTAAAAGTGACAATGTACAGCATTCTATGTAATTGGCCTAGCTTCTGGAAGGCTAACTTACTGTAGTACTTGGATTCAGCACAAAGGAAACCAAATAAAGTTGCAATCTCTCAAACTTTAGCAACAAAGGATGTGAAACTAATTGAGGGTAAACCAAATAGAAATAAAGAGCATATAAAATGTAACTCTACACTGAAACATGTGTAAGGTTCTATGAAAGTTTTGTTCCTGTTTGCATTATGTCCCTTAGGTACATAACACTCTAACATTTTTATTTTTTATGTAGTAAACAGTTGGTTGGATCAATATGAAAGTAGTTTGAAAAATAGTATTTCCTACACTTCTCAGTTACTCAGTATAATAGCGACTGACGTCTGCTCCTTTTTCACATGTTCACATTGTAATTTCAACTAAATGTACCAAATAAAATTTCTAGTTATGTGTCAACAGAAACAGGCCACTCAAAGATAGTAACAAAATTGCTAGGTTTTTGACTTAAATTTTCTTGATCTAACAAAAGAGTAAAGAGCTGGAGTAAACAAGATTAGGCATAAATTAGGAATGTCAACTGAGACCCCAGGCCAAGAAGAGACAGATGGAGTTTCTTGTTCATGAAACCTAATGATTTTGTGAATATCTATGTCTGTGCGTCTCTCTCTCTCTACAGCTACTTGGCAAGTAGATTGTTTTGCATAAAAATGGAAGTGAAGGTCCATTTTGATTATGTACAAGGTGCTTGGAAATTCTCATTACAAGCTACTAGGACTTCTAGATGGGAGTGAGTAGATACTATTTTGAATTAGAACTATTATCTGTAACCATGCCATTTCCACACCACAACCATTTGAAAACATGTTGGTAACATGGCCACTTTTACAAGTAATTGATGCAGTATGTCATTTGTTTTACAATTACACTAATTAACAGTCGAAGAAATTGCTCTTGGACTCATCGACGGATTCCTCTTAAACGTGATGCAGTAGGGCCTGTTCTAATTTGGGTGTGCAGTGTCTCCATAGAGCACCACTGTCATGCCAGCTGACAGTGGAGGCATCTTTTCTTAGAGTTGTGTAATTGTGGTAAAAAGTGTATGTGATGAAGTCAGACGTGGTGGAGAAAGATCTCCATAAAGGCAACGAGCAGCTCTTCCATTATAGAGAGCTTCGCCTTTGAGAAGGATCACGTCATTGTGTTCTACAAATGTGGACTCAACCATATTGCTCCAACACTCCCAATCACATGAATAAGGCTCAAACCAGGTCAGAGAGGTAGAGTAGATGTCAAATGACATTAGATGATCCGGTGTAACCACCCCTACCATGACTACCCTGTTGCATGCCTACCTAGCAAATATAACAACAAAAATAATCGATTTTTGACAGATAATGTAACTGTGTAGATAAAAATCTACTCACCACACGGCATCAAGAGAACGCGCATATAAGAAAAAGGTTTTAAGTATGCAAGATTTTAGAGCTAGTGGCTCCTTTACTGGCAGAAGGGTTGAAGGAGAAGGAAGGGGGGTGAAGGAAAAAGACTCGATAGGCTTGGGAAAAGGAGTAGTTATGGGAGGCTCATCAGACTGGATGAGGAGGAGGGACTATAAGTCTCCCCTGACCTGCAGTTCTGGGTGACTTTTCCAAACTATATCCCTTTTCTTAAAACTCTCCTTTTCTTTCACCCCTCTTTCTTCCCCTTCAACCCTTCTGCAGGAAGAAGAAGCCACTAGCCCTGGCAGCTTGCGTACGTGAAACCTTTTTTTATACTTAGCAGCCATGTGTTCAATTGGCTGTAGCACAGAAACGGTACATTTCCATATTTAGGTTTCTATTCAAAATATTACCTACTCATTCCTCTCTAAAAGTCCTAGAAGTTTGTTATGGAAATTTCTGTACACCCAGTATATCAAATATAGGTGGGTTTTCTTGGCCTTAAAACCCACATCCTTTCGTCTTTCCCTCTACCTCTATCGGTTCTCCCTTCTATTCCAATCTCCTAATGAACTATTAAATATGAGCTCGTGAGTGTGGGATGATGATCATGTAAATTATATGAAATGTGAGAAGGCTGCTTGAATTTCTAAAGAAATAATTGTCACAATGTATTAATGCACAACTGTTTTTTGATCTTGAACGATGTCCTTATTCTGTGACAAGTTTGTTTGTACTTCATCATCTTAGTGGCACTGGACTAGTGGCTTTCTACAGAAGTATTCTTGTGTTCTGTTTGGTCATGTGTACAAGGTAATATTCAGTTAGTAGTGTTAGATTTCAAAGTAGGAACAGCGGAGTCTGCACAATCCCGTATTCTTTCCTTACACTGCTCGAAACATTCTTGCATGTCATTTTCATGATTACTGATGCATTTGCCTTCCAGCGGAGTGCAATAATATATCTATGGCAAACTGCTTGCCCCCTGCCATTGATTTGATAGAGCAAGTTGAAGGTTGTCACAGCATAAGGACACACTTAAAGATTGAACAGTCACACACTAATACACAGTAATAAGCTGTTATGCACTTAGGAAAATTGTTTATTGCTGATTCTTCCACATTCAGCAGTGGCTAGTCTCTCATCAGCCCCCTTATGGAAAGACTGTTGGCACAGTCAGGGCATCTCCATGTTACAAAAGCCTACAGTCAATGTAACCTAGAAATTTTTTGGAGGGACTGTGAGCAAAACTCGTGACCCTTAAGTAGTTCAGTGAGTGACATGTTATTGCTGAACATATTTTGTCTGGCTCATCTGCTGTGCCTTAGTTGGTGTGTGGGGCTGAACCAAAAGTGAGGCTAATACTGGCATAGCTCTAAATTTCATGTGGGCTTAAGCCTTTTTGGCTGTACTGACAGTTTTCACCTAATGTGTTTTCTGCAGAGGAGAGGGTTTTAATTTGTTGTTGATTCTGTAAAAAGTAAATGATTTTCTTTGTTTCAGTAACATCTTCAGTTCAATTGTCGAAATATATAGGGAGAATGGTATTGGTGGCTACTTTAGTGGTCTAATTCCAAGATTATTAGGAGAATTATCAGCTGCAATCCTTGTAGCCACACTGGAGTATGCAATTAAGAACTTTTTCGCTGCTGAAAATGATAAGCATCGTGTTGTATCGTCTTTAGCATCAGTAAGTATGACGTCAGCACATTAGCTATACATTACTCACTATGAATGTGTGCTTTAAGCATTATATTTCTCAATAATATATTAATTGGTATTCTCAATAGAGATGTGGAGGAAGCCCTCCCTGCAGCTACTGAGGGTGCAGGGTACAGTAGCTGTTGCCCAAGTCGGCACCAATGATGCCTGTTGCTTGGGTTCTGAGGAGGCCAGCCTCAGTTCCTACAGGAAGCTGTCAGTAGTGGTGAAGACTGAAGGCCTCGCTCACAGGGTGCTAGCAGAGTTCATAATTTGCAGCATCATGCCCAGAGTCGATCGGAGTCCTTTTCGTTTGAAGCTGAGTGGCGGGCCTTGGTCTGAGACTGTCAATTCTGTGACTATAGGGTGCAGGTTTCTGGACCTGCATTATAAGGTGCATAGATGTAGGACTTCTGTTGATAGATCAGGAGCACACTATACAAAGGAAGCAACTATGCTGGTAATGGAATACTTGTGGAGTGCACATGGGGGTTTTTTGGGCTCTGGAGGAGTTTGAGGTTCTTTGATGAATGCATGCCAGTATATACACAGAAAACGAAATCAGATCACGACTGAAGTACACACACTTTGACTGTCAAAATTTTAACAGTGAGTTGTCGAAGTATTCATAACAAAGAACCTGAATTTACTGCTCTCCAGGTAATTTCTCACATTCGAATTATTCTGTGGATGGAGAGCTGACTGAAACCCAGAGTAGAAAGCTCTGAGATACTTAGCAATTCACAGGGTGTATATCAAAAAACCAGATTAGATACCACAGGAGGGGGGAGTGTTTCATAGCAGTTCACAAAAATATTGTATCTATCAGGGTTGGATTGATGTTTGGTTTGTGGGGTGCTCAACTGTGGGGTCTTCGGTGCCCATACAAATTCCCAATCTGTACACATTCCTATCTAGCCACTTTGACTAATGATGATGGAATGAGGAGGACAACAAGAACACCCAGTCCTCAGGCAGAGAGAATTCCCAACCCAGCCGGGAATTTAACCCAGGACCCCGTGACCCAGAGGTAGCAATGCTTGCCAGTAGACCACAAGCTGCAGACAAGGTAGGATTGAGTGTGACAGTGAAGTTGTCTAACAAGTCTAGGTGAAATCAAGTTAATTGTTGGATGTTTTTACTGGCCACGTAATTCTGCTATGACTTCTTAGAGCCATTTGAGGAAAGTCCACAGTCAGTATCACTGGAAACACTGATCATGCAGTATTAGTTGGTGACTATAACCTACAGAGTAAATACTGGAACGTCTATGGGTTCATTGCAAGCGGTAAAGGCAGATATTCTTGTGAAGTACTTCTGAACACATTTTCTGAAAACTGTAATGAACAACTGTACAACCCACACACAGTGGAAATAGTTTAGATCTTGTTGCTACAGAAACGCCGAATCTTGTTCAAACAATGTTTGGGAATACAGCTGGGTGGCATCGACAATCGCTGATATTTTGACAGGAGTATGCCCTGGCATTTTCAAGACAAAACTGAAGCAAGCAAGCAAGAACTGTGCAAGGGAATTTAAAATCTTGGTTTTGCAGAGAAACTGTGGATGTTTTTTGACGAGGGAGATAGACCATGCAGAATTCAAACAAAAGCATCATCTCTGTTTATAAGGTTACTTGCTAATTTAATTTCAACTGCTTCCTAAATAACACTGTCCCAACAGCTGTAATTGCATGCCAGAACCTAAGTGTTGTTATGTGTTATTATATTCCACAGCTGTATAGTTTTGATAGTCTGACCAATATGTGACATGCAACAACTTTACAGAATATGATAGATACCTGTGCTACACAGACCGAGATCATAGATCGTCCTTTATGCAACCAAAAACATATTTTCGCAAAATATGACCAATCCTTTTCGAAATGCTTCCCCCCCTCCCTCCCCCTTCTCCTTTGGGGAAAGTTACCTTCTTCTGGTAGGCGCTTTCTGATAAACAGCTTTTTTCTAATGTTGGTCAGTCTCTTCAATGACAGTTCACCTACCCACTTAAGCGCTGCCCGTGGCTCCTTTTCGGCTATGGATTGTGTAAGATTCCTTCCCCCAGTTCCATGACTTCATTACAGTGATCACAGCACAAAGCTCTAATGACAGTGACCCCTTTCTGGTGATACTGTCACTTTGTCACTTCAGTAGTGACCACTTACCACAATGGACTCTTCATATCTAACTGGTAATCTGCCAGCATCTTGACCCCAGTCTGGCTGCATTGTCAAGGATAAGGTTGACATCTTTGATGCAAGTACAATCACCACTGGAACTGGGATGCTCCCATCTATGGGATCAATCCGCTGCTTGTCGCACTGTGGTATACCAAGACATTAAAACAGCTATTTAGGATTGCCAAAGGATCCTGCAACGTCTCAGGTCACAACCTTCATAGAACTGGAAAAACATGCCTTTTCATCCCAGGTAAGAGCCAAGCTCTGTAGTCTGCTGGGCTGCCAAAGATAAACTACTGTTCCAACTCTCCTCCTTCATTGTGGTATATCCACTGATGCATTTGTTCTTTCCAAACACATTGCGACCCACCTTGCAAGTGGATCAGCATCCTCTTCTTACCCACCTATCTTTTGTAGGCGTAAAAGAAAAATCAGACATTTCCCTATTCCGTCTGTCTGTTTCCTGCCTCCCTTGTCATGCCAAATTAAATAATGAATCTTAAACTGACTGGGAAGAGCTTCAGACTCTTGACTTATGTGATAGGGCCCCAGACCCTGATTCAATTTCTAATCAGATCCGACATCTGAATCTCACTCAAGGGCTCTATTTATTCAAGTTCTTCAACCATATGTAGCTGGGTGTTGTTTTCCATCAAAATGGTGAAATGGTATCACTGTCCCAATCCTTAAACCAGGCAAAAACCTAACTTCCATCAAAACCTGTTGACAGGTTAGCCTCACCAACATGCTCTGCAAACTGTAAAGGAATGGTAGTCTGATTATGCTGGGTTATCTGATCATGAGGCCCTTTATCCCTCTATCATTATGGTTTCTAGGAGGGATGATATACAACCAGCCACAAAGGCAGATGGAAACAGCACTCTGAAAGGCTTTCTAAACTCGAACACCTCGGTTGTACATAAAGCATACTACAGCACTAGGCAACATCTCAATTTACTTGGCCCCTATGACTGGGGATTATGAGGCTCCCTAGACATTTTTACTCACTTTTACACATCCTGGCATTCTGAAACACCACTTGTCATCAGCAGTGTGTAGTGTTTCTGGAGCTGATGTCCATTAACATAGCCCTATGTTTTGTTAGACAGACATACCTTGACCACTTTTTAATTTACGAGTATTGTGACTCAGTGAGCAGTGGGTTATTGGCTTATGTTACTCTTCTCATACTGTGATACCAGTTTATCCACTCAGTATTTGATTTGATGATCCCAGGTTTGGATTTGAGGATGCAACATGGAACATCATCTGATGGACTATTGCCCCTCGTAATACACTCCACACACATTATTCTCATATAATATTTAGTCCAATTTTCAAGCTTTAGGTAGCTTGCACATTGTGGAAATCATGACTGAGATCTACATGGGCATAGTCCTTTGAACACAGTATTGTGTCCCAAGCTATAGTGGGGTGTGGTTGTCAAAGTGTTAATTGGTTTGGCGGATATGGGCCGGGCGTCGGGGGTCAAATGAAAGTACGGTCTATCTAGCCCATGGATGAATCCTGGAAGACTTCTCATCTGCTTGACCTACATGCCAGCCTAACACATATACTTTCACTTCTCCTTAAATTATTTGAAGTAATTTTAATTTAAAATATTTGTCTGGCTTTAATGTTGTTTCTTAAGCCCTGATTTTACCACTCCTACATACTTTTATAATTGGCTCAAATTTCTGGCTTACATCACCAACTTTTGACCAAGAGACTGATGACTTCACCGTTTAGTCTTGTAAATCCAACCATCCAGTCAGTACTGTCAGTCTGTCTTTTATAACTCCATTTGGAGATTGTTATATGTATAAAGTTACAGATATTTATATAAATAAAGCACATTGCACAAAGTCATATGCTGCCAAATAAAATACAATTTATTTTGTTTCTAAAATGTCACTACCTATCACCCAACAGTTCCGCAGTAGTTGTGATTTACAAAGTATGGAAGTAACTTTACATCATAAAATTTGTAATGCATAGTTACAGAAAGTTATAAAACATATAACAATAGCTACGTACTACTTACTTTGTCAAAATTCATTGAAAATTTAACGAAAATGTTTTTAAAACCCCCGCCACCTGCAGCACACTGACAGCTGGAATACCCATTAGTGGGCAGTAGGGACCAGTTGACTATCACTGCTCTTAACAAATCCTTTCAAAACAGACTTCTCATCGCTTCAATTTATATTTGATGTTAACAAATTTCTCTTCTTCGTGTGTTTCTCTTTTATTGTTAGTGTGCTTTTTATACTCCCTCCACTTTGGCTCTCATCAGTTATTTTAGTGGCCAAATAGTGAAGCTAATGTACTATTGAATTGCTGATCCAATTTCCTCAGCTTCACCTGATTTAATTAGCTACTTTTCATTATCCCTTTGTTATTATTAATGTTACACCCTGTTTTCGAGACGCTATCCATTCTGTTCAACTGCTCTTCCAACTCCTTTTCCATCCCTGGTAGAATTACACCCATCAACAAACTTAAAATTTTGAATTTCTTTCCCCTGAACTTGAATCTCTTCTCTAATTATTTCTTTGGTTTCCTTTTCTGCTTGCTCAGTGTACAGACTGGATAATTTTGTGGGTGGGTTACACCCTGTGTCAGTCTTCTCAACTACTTCTTCCCTTTCATGTCCTTAAACTCTTTACAACTGCAGTCTGATTCCTGTACTAGTTGTGTATACCCTTTTGCTTTCTGTATTTTATCAACACTGCTACTTTCAGAATTCAGAGTGTAGTACTTTTAGCAGTGTCAAAAGCCTTCTTTAACTCCACTAATGCTTTAAATGTGGATGTGCCTTTCTATAATTTATCTTCTCAGATAAATTGTAGAGTCACACCTCCCTTGTTTCTACAGTTCTCCATAACCCTAACTGATCTTCCCTCACATTGGCCTCGACTAATGTTTCCATACTTATGTAAATAATGTATGTCAGTATTTTACAACCACGGCTGATTCAACTGATAATTCAGAAATATGAACACCCATCAGCACCTGCCTTCTTTGGAATTGGATTTATTACAGCTTGTACAATGGGTGGAACAGTGTTGTGATGTCGCGCTCTAGCAGGGATTTCACCAGTTCTGAGGGAATGTCATCTACTCCAGGGGCCGTGTTCTAGATTAGGTCTTTTAATGCTCTGTCAGATTCTTCTTGAAGTATCATGTCTTCCATCTCATCATCTGTTCTCCCTTCCCATTATATAATAATCTCATCAGGGTATTTCTGTTGTATAGCTCTTCTATATATTTCTTCAACCTTTTGGTGTCCCATTCTTTGCTCAATACTAGCTTGACATTGGAACTCTCAGTATCCGTTCAGCTGCATTTGTTTTCTCTGAAGGCCTCTTTAATTTTCTTGTAAGTGGCATCTATCTATCTTCTAGTCATCCAAGTTTTTACAGCATGCAGTTATCTGCTAACCATAACTGCTTAGGTATTTTGCACTTAGTCATCCATTTTTAGATACCTTTATTCACTTTTGCCTGTTCACTTTGCTGCATTTTATATTTCCTCCAGTTGTCAGTTACATTCAATACCTTGTGTTATCTAAGTATTTGTGTTGAGTCTTATGTTTTTGTGTATTTGATCCCCATATCTTAATAACTGTTAAGGATCATATTGTTTGAAAAATCAATGTATCCATCTAACAGATGTGTGGAATACACTGAGGTGACAAGTCACTGGATTGTGTCTAATATTTTCGGACTTCCTGTTGCATGGCGTCGAGCAGCAATTCAATATGGCATAGACTCAACAAGTCATTGTAAGTCCCGTGCAGAAATATTAAGCCATGCAGCCTCTATAGCCGTCTATAATTGCGCAAGTGTTGTCAGTGCAGGATTTTGCACATGAACTGACCTCTTGATAATGTTCTGTAAATGTTTATGGGATTCATATTAAGTGATCTGGGTGCCCAGATCATTTGCTTGAACTGTCCAGAATGTTCTTCAAGCCAATCACGAACAGTTGTGGTTCAGTGACATGGTGTATTGTCCTCCATTAAAAATTCCATTTTTGTTTGGGAAAATGAAGTCCATGAATGGCTGCAAATGGTCTCCAAATAGCTGAACATAACCGTTTCTGGTCAATGATTAGTTCACTTGGCCCAGAGAACCCAGTTCCTCCCATATAAACACAGCCCACACCATTATGGAGCCACCACCAGCTTGTACAATGGCGTGTTGACAACTTGGGTCCATGGCTTTTACCATCAGCTCTTACCAACTGAAATCGGGGTCTCATCTGACCAGGCCATGGTTTTCCAGTCATCTATGTTCCAACTGATACGGTTATGAGCCTAGGAGAGAAACTGCAGGTGATGCCCTGCTTTTAGCAAAGGCACTCGCATTGGTTGTCTGCTGCTGTAGCCCATTAATGGTAAATTTTGCCACACTGTTGTAGGTCCCACATTGATTTCTGTGGTTATTTCATGTAGTATATCTTATCTGTTAGCACTGACAACTCTACGCGAATGCTGTTGCTGTCAGTCGTTGAGTGAAGGCCGTTGGCTGCTGTGTCATCTGTGCTAGGAGATAATTCTGGTAATTTCATATTCTCAGCACACTCCCGCCACTGTGAATCTTGGAATATTAAATTCCCAATCGATTTCTGAAATAGGATGCCCCATGCATCTAGCTCCAACTACCATTCTACGTTCAAAGTCTAATAATTCCCGTTGTGTGACCATAATTGCATAAGAAACCTTTCCACATGAATCACCTTAGTACAAATGACAACGGCACCAATTCACTGCTCCTTTATAGCTTGTGAACGTGATACTATTGCCTTTGTAAATGTGCCTGCCTTTCTCACATGATATTTTTCACCTCAGTATGTTTGATGGACGAGTAGTTCAGTTTCATTTATGTAGTTGTTATTAATGCTGTTCGCATAAAAAGTGGTAGGTACATTATAAAGGCGAATTTATTGAGTTCTGTAAATCTTACTTCAAACCTTCCTCCAATTTGACCTGTCCTGACCTGTCCAGTGATAAGTAGAGGTATCAGATTTGTGGACCTCTAGAGTGGATGGTAGAGGAACCATTCTTTTGGTTTTTCAGGATGGCATTTGGCTCTCTCATCTGGGAAAAATGGATTTGGTGGGTTGGCAGAAACTACAGGAATTCGTAAGGGGTGCAGACGGCCGCAGCAAGACAGGTGGCATTCAGGAAAACTTTCTTTTTGATTAGCCAAATAAGGTAAAAGTGTCTGGTGACATTGGCCCATGTTTCTTCGTATTGATGTAGTGGTGGCAAATACCCCTGAAGATTATGCTTGCTGCTGGGGACCAGTGCAATAACTAGGTGCTGAGTGGCATCAGCGGCCAGTAGAGACAAGTGCAGCATACATGCAGTTCGTGGTGACTGTACTTAGCACAGTTGGTGGTGTGTAGGTGAAGTATGTGGTGTTGAGGCAGGGTGGCATAGCAACTCAAACTCCAGATGTCAACTTAGGAATGACAGGCTGATGATGACAGAGGCTGTCCATCAGATGCTGGAAGGTCCAGCAGTCATGTGGTTATGGTTGCTGGCTCCAACCTGCCTGGCAGCTTGGCCAGCAGATACTGGAGGTCGAGGGATGCTCTGCCAGTAGGTGCAATGCTGCGGTGCCAAGTAATGTGGGACACTTCGCAGTTTGGCTGTGTTGTCAGCTGCATGCATTCAGGATGGATAGTTGGAACACCAGTGTTGTGAAGCCTTGGCATGCAGAATTTCATATTTTTTCAGCAGCGTAGTGCACTGGCCCACATGAGTTATTTGGCACAAAATTGGATGTCAGACCATTTTGATATAGAATGAATTTTATCCTGTAGCAATGTGTGCACCAATTTGAAACTTCCTGGCAAATAAAAACTGTGTACCAGACTGGGACTCGATCCTGGGACTTCTCACAATCTGTGCTTAGCTTTGCTTTGCTTCTGCCAGTGCCTTATCTCTGAGCTTCCAAACTTCACGGAAGTTCTCCTGCATATATTGTGGGACTGGCATTCCAGGAACAAATGAGAGATGGCTTACCAACAGCCTGGGGGATTGTTTGCAGTAAAGCTGTGAGGGCAGGTTGTGTCATGCTAGGACAGCTCAGTCAGCAGAGCACTTGTATGCAAAAGGCAAACGTCCCAGATTATGTTGTTGTGTTTGTTTGTTATAATTTGTTTTTTTTTTTTTTTTGTAAAGCTAATGTTAAGTGGTGGACAGTCATTGTAGTGCCTTTAAATGTGTAACTGGTTTTCAGTATGCTTCAGATGCTGAGACTTGAAATACAATCCGTTTTCCTGTGTCAGCTGTAGTTTCTGAAATCCAACATAAATACCTTACTTAGGGTCGATTGTATAAACGTCGCTGACTGGAGATCAATTTTGACGTTAGTTCAGAAATTGAACTCTCTTCAGAATTACTCTCTATTATGTAACACTAAACTTCGATTCATCGAAGGTGGTTCAGTGTATATCTAAGATAGTGAGAAACATGCTTGGCAACACCACAGGAACTACTATCTTGCTGCCTATGCAAACATTAACTGAACATTGTAGGTACACAGTATTTATTATTGAAAAGGTCATGTTATGAAGATAAAGGAAAGTAAACAGACACAGAACCAATCTTTGAACTTCTCCCCATACAAAAAAGATTTTTTGCTGGAAATTGTGTGGAGCCAGTATAATGATACAACAGAGTGAAAAAGAAGCAGCTTAAATGATTTATCACTTGGTTATGAGAATGAGTTTGCTCTCTGTCATCCTCAGTAGACTCATCAGAATACTGAGATATCTAAAAAGTAAATGAAAGGAAACCAAATACCATAAGTCACATGGTGTAAGTTTCCTGCACACAGAACGCTGCCCTCCAAAGTGGCCCAGAATACTCAGAAAATAGAAAGTTATGTTGTTTCAGAACATATTGTTGTTATAATTATCTTTATGGCCAATACAGCAGACAAAGCAGTATCAGATGGAAAAAAAAAACCTAGAATTGATCTGAATTGGAACTTGAGTTCCTACATACGAGATAACCAAACGCAAGCTGTGAGCTACCGAAACAGTTGTACAAATGATGCCTAATAAATAACAACTCGCTAATCAACTTACATATACTTGCTTATTTCTCTGTTTTTCATCAGTGCTCACAATGTTGCCAGAGCAGTTTAGTCATGTTTGATAGTTCAAATATTGATATACGTTGTATTGTTGCTGCCACTAGAGCAGAGAGAGCACTTTTAAGAGACATTCAGTCATTATTGACTTGTCAATATCGGTATATGTAATTGTTCATGGTAAATATTTCGAATTTTCCTTTCTTACTCTGCTGCTAAGTGTCTGTAAAATGCCTTGAAGTTAATCACATAAATTGCGAGATGTCTCCGTGAATTGTTATGAAATAAATTATTATGTGCACTCATTACATATTTAGCTGGTAAGTCCCATAACCTAACCTTGTATATAGAACAAATTTTGTGAGCTTCAGCGGTGTGTGAATGCATATTTACATGTTAATAACAACTTCTTTATTATTTCAATTTGTGTTCGCACAAAAGTGTTCTTTTTATAATGTCGCACTATAAACTGATAAATATTTACCACAATATAATCTGGGATTAATGTTAATACAACTCAGATTTAAGAGTTAAGCTTAATTTGAGGCAATGTTTTGTACTAATCCAGGGTTGAATGCTTTATACAGTCATTATTATTATTATTATTATTATTATTATTATTATTGTTGTTATTATATAATTTTGCCTGCTCCATACTTCATGCAGGAAATTTTCTACACACACAGCCGAAACATGCTCCATCTCAGTTTAACGTGTTTATAAATTATTTCATGAAACTTGTTTTTATTTGCAGTGAGGACTGGATGATGTTATTTATGTCCAATGGCAAAGCTTTCTTTAAAAGGCCACTGTTTTCTCACCTAGTGTTGATCTGTAACTGTATAATCCTAAAAACATGTAAAGCACAGATACTTGGTGTATTTACCTTGCTAGAAACAAATTCACCATATTCAAATCAACCTCAATGGTCCATTAGCGATCGTAGTAAGAGATTTTAACCAAAACTATGGTTACTGTAGCCTGATTTTTATGCATACAAACTGAATAGCCAGTTGGGATGCACCTGTATAGGTTCCCATTGTGTAAAGGTACACACTTGAGGCTATCCTTGGTACAGTTTATAAATGTCATTCACTTGGTATCTGTTTTCTTACACAAAGTTTTGTTAGCAATCCTTTCAGGTTGTTACAGAAAATAAGTTAGTTTCCTTTTGTGAAGAATGGCAAAAAAAATTTCTCTCTTGCAGTAGAAAGTGATTTTGTTTCCCAGTCAGCCTAGAAACTAATAACTAGAGATTTCCTGTACATTCAGCATTGGCAATTCACGTTTCATGTGCTTCTGTTTATCGTTTGACTACTGTGCAAATGTTCTGTGCATATCTTGTACACAAGATGTGTCCAAGCCTTACCTTGTTCTCCAAATCGTACTTTGAAACAGGCTAAATACACTCTTTTTACAAAGTCAATTACACATTTCCTTTGCTGAACAAATGTGTACACCTCACTAACAAAACAAAACTCCTTTCGATGATTCAGACGTTTTCTGTGTCATGCAGCCATTTCAGTTCTCATGAAAAATGAGAAGACCATTACATTTAAATACAGCTTGTAGAACAGCATCATGGATGTACATAAGTAAATTTAGTTATTTAGATAGGTGACAATAAAATTTAATATTCAAAGCATTGTACTGTAATAAAGTGCACAAAATACACTGTAAAATATTTATCACTATCATTAAATGCATTAAGATTACACTGTTAAAAATTAATTTTTACAGATCAATCATTACATCAGCAACAATATCCAACACAATGTAGTGACTATCTCAAATGTTTATTCTGCTAAGTTCTGACATTGTATGTACCAAGTTGCTGCTGACATTTTTCAGTAAAATGCATATAATGAATACTAGCAACATCATGTGTTCATTGTTCGAAGCTCCAAAGTAGTAGCCATGAAGATGATGCTGCCATCTTTTGGCTAAATCCATATCTTTATTTGGAATGACAAGTAGTGAGCTTAGGCACACCTGTCTTAAAATATTTATTTATACTATAGATTGTGTACCAACATATTCATAAAATAATAAATATTGATTAAAAAGTAATCATAAATTACAATGTAAATAATTGTATCATCAATTTGTAGGAAACTAGAGTTGCTAGAACAAAATCGATGGTATTTTTGGAATCTTCAGCACCACACTTACACAGGATATGGGAAAAATTCCAGGCACTGCAAAACGGATTTTTCATTTCTTTCCCAGTGCAAGCGTTGGATTTCAGAAGATGTTTTCAGTTTTAAAGTAGCAACTTTTTTTGGGTGCTATGCTGATTGTAGTGATCGGAGATATTTTATTGTCGTAGTAATAAATTATACACCGATGGAAAAAATTGGAACTTCAAAACGTAATTAATGTAGAGTAATGAAATGTCAGGAATGCATTTGGCTAGATAAATATATTTAAGTGCTTAACATCGCAAGATCACAGGATAATGTAAGTGCGAGATAAGGCGTTGCAAATGTGAAATGCTGATACATTAATAACCAGTGTAACTGCCAGAATGCCGAATCCAAGAATACAAAGGTGCATGCATTGGGTTGTACAAATGTCAGATGTCTGTCTGTGGAATGGAGTTCCATGCCTGATGCACTTGGTTGGTCAATAAAGGGATGGTTAAGCTGTTCATGGATGACACTGGATTTGTCGTCTGGTGATGTCCCACATATGCTCGATTGGAGACAGATCTGGTGATAAAGCAGGCCAAGGCAACATGCCAACACTCCGCAGAGCGTGTTAGGTTATAAGGGCAGCATGTGGCCGAGGGTTATCCTATTGGAAACCCCCAGAGATGCTGTTCATGAATGGAAGTACAAAGGTCAAACCACCAGACTGACGCACGGAGCTGCAGTTAAGGTGCTTGGGATAACAACGAAAGTGCTCCTGCTGTCATATGAGTTCACACCCTGGACCATAGCTGGAGGTGTAGGCCCAGTGTGTCTAGCTACAATGCAGATAGATTGGTTGTAGGTTCTCAACTGGCCACCTGCTAACCAACACATGGCCATCACTGGTACCAAGGTGGAACCAGTTTTCATCAGAAAATACAAAAGACCACCATCTTTCCCCCTAATGAGATATCACTTGACACCACTGATGTTGCAAATGGCAGTGATGCGGGATCAGTGGAATGCTCACATTAGAGGGCTTTTACGTCAGAGCTCCTTGAAGAAAATGATTAGTAACAGTTCATTGTGTCACTGTGGTGCCAACTGCTCTCAAATTGGTACTGGAGAGAGCAGTGCAAATCCGCTAGAGCCATACATTTGAACACTATAGTCTTACCTCTCCGTAGTGCCACATGGGCATAGAACAATTATTCCACAGTATTCAAAAGGCAGATTAAAAAGTACAGTAAACAATAAGAATTAGCATAAGCTACAATTACACATCATACCCTTATTGGTTAAAATCAAAGCATATCTTGTTAATTAATATATTTATAGAACTTTTATTCAAAATATACTTTTCCTGTGATTTTCCAACTTAATACTCTGTTGAAAAAGTTCAACACATTCTTTTAAACAGGTCCAGGCATTATTCTTCTCAAGAGTATTCAAATTAGGAGGCAGTTTTAAAGGGTTATACGTAAGCCCTGAAATAGGTTGTTAGCAGCTGCTGTTAGTGAAGGCAATAAAGCTAACAAGAATGGTGATCAAATAAGAAAGCGGCCAGTGAAGTGATAGGCAGTGTGTTGTGTGTGCCTGTGAATGTTTCACTGAAGACTACAGTTTTACATTTTTTGTTTCCAGTTCTTCGTCTCTTCGCTGACTCATCCTTTCGTTGTAGTGAGCACATGTATGGCTGTTGTGGACTCTGGGTAAGTAAGAACTATGAGGGATATAATAGGAATTCATATGATGGAGCTTAACATTAGCAGGTGTAAAACCACTTGCCTTTCAAGAAAGTAAGCTGTTTCATAGTTAGGAATACACAGCGGGACACTTCCTTTAAAAATAAATGGTGGTCCAGGATTGTTTCGTATGTTAGAGAACTAGAGTTCAGTGATCAGTGTGGGGGTGGGGTGGGGTGGGGTGGAAGGGAGAGGGAGAGGGAGAGCGCAGGGGCACTAGTTTGGTTTGTTGAAGGATGTTGTCCTAAAGCTCAGCAATGTTTCTAGTGTTGTTTATGTACCTATTGATCTCTCATCAGTGCTCAGCTGTAGAATGAGTCCTTACCTTAACTCCTTCTGTTACTTGTATTCCTTCCTAGACGTTCATCTCTCAAGTTAGCATTTAAGTTGGAGATTAGAAGACTGTAACTCACAAATACTCTGTTCACATTCCAACAGTGGCGAAGAAGAAATGGACTTAACACATCCACAGTAAAATCACACGCGGTATTGTTTTTGAGGCACAGAGTGAATCTGCAAGTGAAAATAGCACTAGGCCCATATTACTTCGTTTTAAGATAGCAGTCAAGTACTTGGGACTCACCAATCATACGCTAACCTGGAAGGTGCCATGGCTACAAATTGAGAGATGGCTGTCAACATAATCAGAGCTGTGACAGGACTTCAGTGAGGATTAAACATCAGCACAACACTAGCACTATACCATATGTAGGTACATACAGTTATTGATCTGGGAATGCTTGTTACAGTTGTGCAACTGACACTTAACAGAATTAAAAAATGTCAGTATTAATAGCTGAGAATTTGTTTGGTAGCAGTGCACACCACTCCTGCCAACACATTCATGATTGAAGCATATGAACCTCTATTCCATCTACACCAGCAGTATGTCTGTTCAAAATTTCTTCTCAAAATGAAACAATATGAATCCAACATTCCAGAATCCAGTCACTTCAAAGTTCACCACACAGACTGGACACTTCTGAATCACCAAAACTCTTCCTCTCCTGATCCAAGCATATGTAGATACTCAGGAGATATCGTGGACTACCATTAGAGGCTCTAGGCCAAATAGGTTGTGTTACATTCCCTCTGAAACTGTCTAACATGAAATAATAACTGGTGTTACATTTGGCCATGAGACATACATTAACAATAAAACTTTGACACGGGTTTTAAGACAGTATTCAGAGGCAATATATGTTTACACTGAGGGCTCCAAAACAAGTAAACCTGTCAAGCACGCACACATGCACATGCACACACGCACGCAGATATTCTAACACTAATATTCTATAAATAGCTGTATATTTTATGTAAGTATAAGCTACTTATATGGCATTCAGCTTATTTTAAATGCTTAGAAATGTAACATTTTGCACTTCACAAAATGAAAACAGCGTTGGCACTGTATGACTACAGTATCACCCAGTCACAGTTGGAATCAGTCAACTCATATAAATACGTGGGTGTAACAGTTTGTGGCAGTGTGAAGTAAAATGATCAAATAGGTCCAGTGCTAGGTTAAGTAAGTAGCAGACTTTACTTTTTTGGTAGAATAGTGGGAAAATGCAGTCAATGTACAAAGAAGATGTCTTGTAAGACACCCTTTGTGGCCCATCGTAGAATATTGCTTAAGTGTTGGGCTTCATATCGTATAGGACTAACAAAGCATGAGCATGTACAAAGAAGGGCAGCACAAGTGGTCACAGTTTTGATTGACCCACGGGAGAGTTTAACAAATATTGAAAAAGCTGACCTGGAAGACACTTGAAGAAAGATGTCAACTATCCCACAAAAATCTACTTAAAAAGTTTCAGGAGGCCAGTTTGAGTGAGGAATGTGGAGAATATACTGCAGCCCTTTAGATATCATTTTCAAAGGGACCTCAAAGACAAGATAATACTAATAACAGCGTGACAGAGGCACTTAAGAAAGTATTTTTCTCACACACTGTTAGCAAGTTGAATAGAGAGAAAACCATATTTGGTACAACACAAAGTAAGTCTTGGGTGTGTGTGAAACAATATGGTCAGAAACATATAGGTCAGTAGACTTTTCTAAACATTTAATAGTCATCAAGAAAGTTCTAAGCAGTCTTCATATTGAGTGAAGCAGATATAGAAACATGCTCACAAGCAACATTCATGAAGTGTCCCAAGATTCTTTGCATCTGGAGCCATTTGTGAATGACTTAGTCTGTCAATGTTGACCTGCATTCTACACACTAGTAGTAAAATATAAATTTTTGGAGATTTTTTTGCAATCAGAGCTGCATTGGCAGAAACTTTGAGATTTCTGTGAAAGTAACAAGGATATGTAATTTTCTGTAAATTTAACTCTAAATGCTCAGAATGTCTGCAACCACACACACACACACACACACACACACACACACACACACACACACACACATACACACACACACTTTTAAACATTTGTGTGGCTCTTACATTACTAGAACTGAGATTTGAATGAAGATTTACAGAAAATGAGACATCTCTGCAAGCAATTTTCATTCATCCCACAGTTACAAAAACATAAATATCTGCGTCAAAGCTATGAAGAGAGGCTTTGAATTTCATGGTGTTGAAAGTCTTGAAGTAGTAGCTAGTGTGCTTTAGGAAGAAAATGGATTGTGACAGAAAAGTGATATTCATTTGAAAACTGAAGAGAGTACTGCTGAATTATATCACATTTCACCACTCACCTATTAGTCAGCGTGTCTCAAGTTTGTGTTTATTAACACCCTCAGTACCCGCCTGATAAGTGCCCATGTCTGCAGAATTCAGGCAATTTTAGATATGTCCAAAAATTAATGCCTCAGAAAATATTGAACATGTAAATACAAAATTAACAGTATTTTATGCCCAGTTCATCGTCTTTAATATGCAACTATGAACAAAACCAAGTTTGATATTACGTAGACAAATTAATTTATTACATGTGACAATGTTTTCATAAAATTGTCATACATTCAAATAAGTAGAGTGAATGAGTTCATATATACGTAATGACCAGGGCTAAATGTTGTAGCTGTACAGTCAAGGGCACCTTGCCATGGTTCGCACGTTTTGCATCACCCCAGTTCCCAGAACTCCTGAAGATATACATTGAACGTGGATGTTGTATCACAGACACAGTCCCTTCGACTGTTCAGAGATGTCACTAAACCCACCCAAAGATGTAAAGGACTCTGTATGAGTTGAGCCTATTACACGGAGGGTGTCCGACAGCTGATCAGTTCGTCATTCCACCAGGAAGGAGGTATACAGCTCGTGTTGTCTGTAGTTCAGAAATGCCCAGACAGTCAGTACCGCAGTCTAATCATGTCCACATTGTTACTTTGTGCCAGGAAGGGCTGTCAACAAGGGAAGTGTTCTCACGTCCCGGAGTGAACGAAAGTGATGTTGTTCGGACATGGAGGAGATACAGAGACAGGAACTGTCAATGACATGCCTTGCTCAGGCAGCCCAAGGGCTACTACTGCAGTGGATGACGGCTACCTATGAATTATGGCTCAGAGGAACCCTGACAGCAACGCCACCATGTTGAATAATTCTTTTCGTGCAGCCACAGGATGTCATGTCATGTTATGACTCACTACGCACAATAGGTTGCGTGATGTGCAATTGCACTCCCGACGTCCATGGCGAGGTCCATCTTTGCAACCAAGACACCATGCAGTATGGTACAGATGGACCCAACAACATGCCGAACGGACTGCTCAGGATTGGCATCACGTTCTCTTCACCAATTAGTGTTGCATATGCCTTCAACCCGACAATTGTCAGAGACGTGTATGGAAGCAATCCGATCAGGCTGAACACCTTAGACACACTGTAAAGTGAGAGCAGCAAGGTGGAGGTTCCCTGCTGTTTTGGGGTGGCATTATGTATGACGTACGCCACTGGTGGCCATGGAAGGGGCCATAACGGCTGTACGATACGTGAATGCCCTCCTCCGACCGATAGTGCAACCACATCGGAAGCATATTGGCGAGGCATTCGTCTTCATGTTAGACAATTTGCGCCCCCATCATGCGCATCTTGTGAATGACTTCCTTCAGGATAACGACATTGCTTGACTAGAGTGGTCAGCATGTTCTCCAGACATGAACCCTACCGAACATGCCTGTGATGGATGGAAAATGGCTGTTTATAGACGATGTGACCCACCAACCACTCTGAGGGATCTACGCCAAATCACTGTTGAGGAGTGGGACAGTTTGGACCAACAGTGCCTTGATGAACTTGCGGATAGTATGCCACGACAAATACAGGCATCCATCAATGCAAGAGGACGTGATACTGGGTATTAGAGGTACTGGTGTGTACAGGAATCTGGACCACCGCCTCTGAAGGTCTCACTGTATGGTGGCAAAACATGCAAAGTGTGGTTTTCATTAGCAGTAAAAAGGGCAGAAATTATGTTTATTTTGATCTCTACTCCAATTTTCTGTACAGGTTCTGGAACTCTCGGATTCGAGATGATGCAAAACTGTTTTTGATGTGTGTAGTAAGTTTAACGTGTTTCTTAGGTATTTCAGCCTCTTCCATTACATTCCGCAATGCCACTCATGAAATGCTATCACAGGCTTGTTTAAAATCGATATAAAGCTGGTGTATATTTATTTGATCTTTGTAGCATTTTTCAAATATTATGTGCAGTGTGAATATCTGGTCAGTTGTTGACTTACTTCTAAAGATACTCTGATAGCTTTCAACCTCTCTTCCACATAGGGAGTAAGCCTCCTAATTTGGATCTTGGAGAACATTTTATACGTGCTATTTAGCAGGGAGATTCCTTGATAGTTACGCCAGTTTAATGTATCTCCTTTTTTTGTGTTTGGGGCACATTATAGCCATGTTACATGCCATTGGCATGCTCTTCTCCTGCCAGATGCTCAGTATTCGTTTGTGTATTGCTTTCCACAGTGTTCCCCCACCATATTTGAGTAGTTTAGTCTGTATCTGATCTTCTCCCAGTGCCTTGTTTTTTAAGGTCTGAAGAGCTTGTTTCCATTCTCTTAGTGTGGGGTCTGGTTTTAAGACCTCTGTACCATAAAAGTTATATCCACCAGTTCCTCTTGTTCTAATTCTTCTACTTCTGGGTTCAGTGACTCATCGAATTATTCTGCCCATTTGTTACTCTCCCCTATCAAATCATCTTCATTACACATAAATATATTTATCCTGGCTTGAAACCCAGCCTTTCCTCCTTTGATCTTTTGGTATGTTTCACAAATTTGCTTCTCTTCTTCTAGCTGTTCAATTTCTTCTTTTCTAGTGTTTATTTCTTCTGTCTGCAAATCCTCTTAGCAACACAGCACTTCCCATTATATTCATTCAGATTGACTCTAGTTCTTCTCTGAAATAATTTCATTCGTGCTGTCTTATGCTCCTCAATTCTTCTCATACATTCTTCACCAAACCAATGTGTCTTCCTTTGAGCCTGTGTGTGTTCCAAAACCTCGACAGTTGCCTTGAGGATTGCAGTCTTACATTGTTTCCACATTATTTCTTTGTGTTCATTTGACATTTCGGTATCATTTTTAATCACCTCTTTTGTTTGTGGTCTTTTTGTTTACTCAGTAGTGAGATCCTTTATCTGTATTTGTCACTAGATGATGATCTGGATTGCAATCAGCTCCATGTTGGCTCCTGACATCTATTATGTTTTAATCTTAACATGGACATCCATCCATTGATTGGTTCTAAGTGCATCACCGCTTGTTTCAGTCATTTAGTGACCACAAAACCTGTTCCAAAGGTATTCATTGTCCTGCACTACAAAAGATAGTGAAATTTCCGGAGTTCATTATGTCATTTCCCTTTCACCTAATTTCCTGGAGAGCCAATATTTTTGTACCGTAGTTGCTTACTTGTGTTATCAGGTGACGCAGTGCTCCAGCTTGGTATAGGCTCCGCACATTCCTCGTTTGTATTTACGTATATCTTATCCTTTGTTTTCTGGGGTTGTCATCAAACTAACTGTCCAACTTATTCCTTTGTTAGCATTTGAAACAATCGATTTTTACTGGGGAAGACTGTTAATCTTACACCCAGCCATTTGGGGAGGTTGCCCCTTACAGCTCACCAGGTAGCTGGCTCCATTTACAGGGGAGCATTCTAAGCCATTATAAATCCCTTTCCTGACTGCGAGGCAGCAGTTAGTAGTTGGGAACTCCTCTCCTTTCTTCTAACCCATTGGCCCTCATGCCTGCTGATTTTGGTCCATACCATGTATTTTATTACCTGGTACCCTCCATATCTGGATAATGTTCCTCTATCTGCCACCTGGGAAGGCACCCCAATGAGGGACCAGCAACGCCACACAGGCTTTTTCAATTTAGCTGTAACCAAAACCTTAGGTATAGACTTTCTGTCTTTATTTACAGTCCCAGTGCCAGTACCTTTGTGAAATAACTGCTCAGTGAGTTCTGGGCTAGGATAACATCTATTTAAATAAACAGTGTCCTTTATTTAAACAATTTCTGCTAGGCAGCAGCTTCATAACAACTGTTGACAATGAATTGTCAGTGGTGTGTTTTCCGGTATAAACTTTTTAAGTTTACATGTGGGGACAGTTAGCTTCAGCAATTCTTTGTAATTTCAGTCCTTACTTATGTAGTTTATTCTGCATGTAAGTACAAAGACTGACAGTCACGAAATGGGCAGTTTTTCAGAAGGACCAAAGCTTGGATGCATCGCTCTTTCAAATTACTGTAGTAAGGAAGCACTTTGAAAAGTGGATGAAAACTGCCACCTCCTAATTTGTTTTGGTCAGTTATCAACAATATGCAGACTTGATAGTATCCGCTTGAAATTGAAGTGACTCATTATTTGCGGACAAAAATTTCAATGGACCATGTTAATAGTGCTTCAGTAATCTGATAATTTTGGCCTATGTGACTGAAACATGATGCCCAAGAAGTGTCTTAATTTCAGCTAGAGAAACTAACTTCCAGGAACTGAGTACACTGACTGAGGTTCAGTTCATTTTTGCTATGCTTTCTTTGAATTGTTTGTGATGTATACAGATTTGTTTGCAAATTATGTCATTGTCAGTTATGAATGTACTAACACAATCAAGCGCTAAACTCGAGCGAACATTGTCCACATGAATTAGTCTCTTGAGTTGTGTTCACATTTATAACTGGAGCAGTGTCACATTCACTCCATTCACCAATTTCTGTTGTGGAAGGAACAGTGGTACTTTACATAATATCATTATAACTACTGTAGCCTTCTGATGAACTGATTTCAACTGAAGCTTCAGCTAAAAAAAGGGAGAAGACATAAAAACTACAAGTTCTGTAAAGTTATACACGCTATTTGTCTGATTTTGCTAAGCACTGTTAATATATGTTTTTATAGAAGTTTACCAAAAAACGTACCTTTAAAGACACCCATATCAACCAAATCATAACCTTCACCATCTAGGACATCGATAGTGTTTCCATAATTCAGCAGATCAGCAGTTTCATCATCAGATAAATCACAGCATGCCATTTCTCTTACACAGAATACCAGTGATGTGCTCAGTCTACGGGTGAAGATGGTAACTCATAATGAACAAAATACTATGAAAACAAGGTACTTGTTCATGCAATCTATCCATGCAACTGATAACTAACAATATAAACAATGTATATCAGTAATCAGAGGTGCAAAAACAATGCACAGTGCTCTTTAATCAGCAGAATATGCTGGCCGTGAAACCTATAGGTTTGGCACTAATGGAATGGCACACGGCCTGTGCAAATGTACAGGCTTGGCACTGAGAGTGTTAAGTACCTACAGAGAGAGATTAAGAGAGATAAATTTCCAAGTACCTGATGTATATGACTTTCCTTAAAATAGATGAAACTTCTTTTGGTTTTTTGTGAAAAATAGTAGATTTCCTATTTCCCATTATAATTTTCCCAAAACTTTATTATACAATATAATTCCATATTTCAGTTGTAGGTTTACAGCACCAAAGAAAAGAGGCAAAACATTCAGTTAATTCCAAATGTAGTTTTTATGTACCACCTATTCTTAAATAGTAAATTTTAATACCAGTATTTATCACGCACAGAAGTTGTTCCTTTTTGTATTTTATCAAAATAGATGTGTCAAGTAGAACAGTATTTTGAGTTTTTTACGTAACTCGCATGCAATTACCAGTTCTCAACAAGTATCTGCTGTGTTTTGTAAACTTGTACCTGCTGTGCATTATTGCCAAAAAATAAAGGTGTGTGTGTGTGTGTGTGTGTGTGTGTGTGTGTGTGTGTGTGTGTGTGAATTTTTTGCAGTTAAAGACAACCTTTTTCAATTTTAGGTTAGCAGCTGGGAGGCCACCACACATGCCATTGTACACATCGTGGATTTGTTGCTGGTCTCATCTGAGTAGAGCTAAACAGCTTAAACGTGGATCCAGCCTGGTGTTCAGATATTATACAGGACCCTACTCTGTTCCCACAAATGATTCCAAGAATATTGAGAAAACTATGTGATGAAATAGTTGAATGTCTGTCCTGGAGCAGATCTCCTCATTTATTTTATTTTTTTTTACACTCTAACAAGTACAAAGAGCACATTAGTAGTTTTAAGCAAAGGTATTTACATGATGTTACTCGGAGGTTGGGGAATCATGACAGTTATTTATCATGTACCTTTGTTGTATACAGACATTAGTTCAGGATAATGCATCTTTCAAAGACTCAGATGGTGATTGTATTATATTCTGGAAGTGGTTGTGGATCAGTACCTATTAGTAACAGTGAAATATTCATGTACTAACAGGTCTGTCTTTCTGGACCAGAAACAGGTTTATAGAGCCCTCTTTTTCAACTTCATAGTGTGCCAGAGTGTATTACACACGGATTTGACTCTGAAATGCACTGTTAAAGGTGTGTGCATTTTGTCATTGCAGATACCCCGACTTCTGTATAGTGTTGTTTTTAAGTAAAAAGTACGTAACGGGAGGACAGTTTTGTGATCAAAGCTGTTTAATTGGTTTATACTTTGTAATTTGTTGGTTTTTGTGCAGGAGACTTGAAACACATTTTATATAATGAAATACTTCTTTGTACAGTAGTTGTAACGTTAATGCTGTAGTACTTTTTTTACAAATCTGTAACATACTATTATACAGAATAAATACATAGTACCACAAAGAGATTTGTCGTTGATTTCATTAATTGGCCAAAATCTGCATTTCTTTCTTTGGTGTTTCAGTTTAGATTATTATTAAGTGCAAGATTTAGCAAACTAGAAAAGTAGTATTTCTCAAATTTAGATCTGTCTGTTGTTGTGTGAAAACCTTGTAGTTTCTGGAGATGACGTGAATGACTACACTTGAGCAACAGATGTACTCTGTGAAATAATCGAGAATTGGATCCTGTCACCATGGTAAATTGAATAACTCAGTATGAGTGGGATTATGTTGGATCTTTTAATGGCTGCTAGCAGCAGAATGAAATGCAGTATGGATGAAAGGTGTGATGTTAGTGAATTTGGTTGTTGCCAGCTCATGCAGCTGCTGGGCCCATGACATTACAGTGTCAAGGGTTTACTAGGAGTACCTCTATTTGAGGAAAATCTCTGTAGCCAGAGTCAACTGTCTCGCAAGAAATTATGTGGATAGTGGGTTGTCATTCATCATCACAGATAGTAAGAGTGGGTAGATTGGAGACAGTGTATTACATTACTAAGATTCCAGTGCTTTACAACAGCTGTTCAGAAGCTGTAACACCCAGGAAGCCTTCGAGCTACATGTGTGTCTCAGATCCAGCTACAAGAGATCTCCATGACATGAGCAGCAGCTGTGGATTATAATAGTTCTCTAATGGTTTTAGTATCTCACAGTCTACCCCAAATTCCAGTAAAATACAATCTTTGATAACAGTTACAATATTGGAAAGAAGCCTGTTTAAGATCTTGAATTAAAATTATTATAGTGCTTCTGTCAAATGAAGAAAATTTTTTCCCATAGGACATTATGATTTTATTGCAATCAAAAGATTCCTCCTTGGAAAAAGGACACAGAGTATTCTTCACTAAACAGTTTATGCACCATCTCTAATAACCTCGTGTTCAATTCACTGCTGAAACATAATCTTCCCTTCCTTGCAAACTGGCACCAAATACAGGGCGTTTCAAAAAGAAAGAGCAGATTTCAAACATTTATTTCTCAAAAACTACAAATGATAGAAACACAATTCAAACGTTTCTTGTCAGAGAAAGGTTCAAAGTTTTTCAATGGTCCGCGCAGAAGTTCCATGCAAATCCGCAGTGGCGCTGGCGTTTGTTTGTAGGAAAATGGCGACGACACCACAGGAACGATCATTTTGTGTGCTGCAATTTGCAAAGTTAGAGTCCATTGTTGGTGTGCAACGTGCATTCCGCCGTCAATTCAACAAACAGCCGCCTCGTCATAAGCAAATTTATGAGTGGCATCACAGATTCGTAGAAGATGGTTGCATCTGCAAGCGAAAAGCACGGGTCGTCCACGCACATCGGATGAAAATGTCGAGCGTGTCCGTGCAGCTTACGAAAGGAGCCCTAGAAAATCCACGGCACGGGCAAGTCACGAACTAAACATGTCTAAAACAACGGTATGGCGCGTTCTGAGTAACCGTCTGCACATGAAGCCGTACAAACTGCAGTTATTGCAAGCATTGCGTCCTGACGACCACAACAAAAGGTTCGAATTTTCAACTGCAATTCTACAGGACATGGAAGAGGACAATTTTGCCGAACGATTAATTTTTTCAGATGAATCAACGTTTCACATTTCTGGTAAAGTTAATCGGCATAACGTACGAATTTGGGCGAGTGAAACTCCGAGGGACGTTATTCAACATGAAAGAGACTCACCAAAGGTTAACGTCTTTTGTGCAATTTCGGTAAACAAAGTTTATGGACCTTTCTTTTTCATGGAGAAAACTATCACAGGAACCATTTACCTGGACATGTTAGAAAACTGGCTATTTCCTCAACTTCAGGAAGATTCAAATCACTTCATCTTCATGCAAGATGGTGCCCCACCACACTTCTCTGAACCTGTACGACGGTACCTAAATAACACCATTCCAGGACGGTGGATTGGAAGAGCAGGAGCACAAGATCAATGTCATCGTCTGTGGCCTCCCAGGTCACCAGACCTTACTCCCTGCGATTTTTATTTGTGGGGGTACATAAAGGACTGTGTTTATGTCCCACCTATGCCCGCTACTCTTCAAGAGGTACGACATCGAATTGTTGCGGCCGTGAATTCGGTAACTAAAGACCAGTTGCGTCGTGTGTGGCAAGAAATGAGATACCGGTTTGATATTTGTCGTGTAACAAATGGTGCTCATATTGAGGTACAGTTTTGATATTTGTTGTGTAACATTTGGTACTCATATTGAGTGAAGGACCGTTGGAATTGTGTTTCTATCATTTGTAGTTTTTGAGAAATAAATGTTTGAAATCTGCTCTTTCTTTTTGAAACGCCCTGTATATGAACGTGAACTGTTGATGAGAAAAGCATTGTGGAAGAGGCTTTTACGGAAGCACACCCAAAGTGCTTTAGTGAAGAAAGACACACACAAATTATTTTTCATTAGTTAAGGTATCCCCCCCCCCTCCCCCCCATTAACCATGGACCTTGCCGTTGGTGGGGAGGCTTGCATGCCTCAGCGATACAGATAACCGTACCATAGGTGCAACCACAATGGAGGGGTATCTGTTCAGAGGCCAGACAAATGTGTGGTTTCTGAAGAGGGGCAGCAGCCTTTTCAGTAGTTGTAGGGACAACAGTCTGGATGATTGACTGATCTGGCCTTGTAACACTAACCAAAATGGCCTTGCTGTGCTGGTACTGCAAACGGCTGAAAGCAAGGGGAAACTACAGCTGTAATTTTTCCCGAGGTCATGCAGCTTTACTGGTAGCATGGAGAGCTGCACCAAACCAGTCTTTGGACTGAAGACCACAACAACACTTAACGTATTTCACCCCTGTAGTAAGAAACATTTTCAGTTTGTTAATAAAAAAGGGTATTTTCATACAGAATAAATGTAACAATACCTATTACACAATATAAAAGTACAGAAGTCCTATCAAGTGTACATAACAACACCAATTCTTGTAACCCAAATTATTGGGCAAGTTGATGACCAGTTCGTGGCAGGGGCTTTGTCTTCTTATCTTGGTGCGTAATGTTCGTTGAAATTTGCATCACTTTTATTTCAGCGTAATAAATTTTTCCTGAGACAATGTTGTCTAGTATCAATGTGTTTAGTGTGGTCTTTGTATTTAGTTGGCTTTGATAGGTCAATTGCACATTCAGTGTCTGACAACTTAATTAAGCCTTCTTTCTGGTTGTTGGAGCGAGGGTGCTTCCTGACAGCCGGAAGTAAATAAATGCCAAGTGTTGTTCTTGTCTCCAAAGCAAGTGTCGTGGGTACGTTCTTGCAGTTCCATGAAATTGCTGCAACTTGAGACTTGCACAAGAAATCAGTCTTCAGTCTCCCCAAGCCAGTCAGTAGATGACATGGTTCTCATCTTTCATGCAGCCACTGGGCTCATCATAGTCCCGTGTCAAGGGTTTACTACGAGTACCTCAATTTGAGGAAAATGTTTGTAGCTTTTTATTGCCTGTCAGTGGTATATTCTGGGTTGTAATTAAACCAATTCACCATCCCAATTGCACATTAGCCCAATCAAATGGTAGTTTTCTGTACCAAAATGGCAGAAGTTTTTTCTCTAAAGTTCTGTGCATTTTTCTGGGTGCTGAATCCAAATTTCATGTTCTCTGCCTCATAGGAGATCGGCTTCATAAAGAAAAATACAAATACAATGTCAGTTTTCTGTATTTATCAGTTTTTGCATGTATCTTGAATACTTTGTGTTTTTCAAAGATGATCACTCTATACAAATTTAAACAAAATTTCCCACAAAATGCACTGGTCAGGTTTGATTTTTGTGGTAGCAGTGCTAGGCCACACTGAAGATGCAGCAAGTTTTTAGCCCTTCTGCGAAAATGTCAGAAATGCCCACATGCAGTCACAACTCGGTATATAAACCAAGATGATGTGACTTACCAAACAAAAGCGCTGGCGGGTTGATAGACACACAAACATACACACAAAATTCAAGCTTTCGCAACCAACAGTTGCTTCATCAGGAAAGGGAAGGAGAGGGAAAGACGAAAGGATGTGGGTTTTAAGGGAGAGAGTAAGGAGTCATTCCAATCCCGGGAGTGGAAAGACTTACCTTAGGGGGAAAAAAGGACAGGCATATACTCTTGCGCGCGCGCGCACACACACACATCCGCACATACCCAGACACAAGCAGACACACATTATATATATATATATATATATATATATATATATATATATATATATATATATATATATAAAAAATCTGTGGGTTATGCTTAGGAGATTGTTTTGAATGAATTTATGGCAAAGCTTGTTTGATGAAAACATTAACGTATATGTTGAACATTTTAGGTTCATGACACTGAATAGGAAGATGAATATGAAATTTGTATGTAGTAATGTACATACAGGGGCGAGTCTAGAAGTCGGTCGAGGGGGGGGGGGGGGAGTTGGGGGAATGTAATATGGCTTAACAAATGGAGAGTTGGGGTCCTCTACTCACAAATCGGTAAAATTTGATGTTGGTTAAAGTAGTTTTTGGTAACCGTTTTGGAGTTCAGGGTAAAAAATGTGTATTAATAAAGAGACACCTATTTTAAGTTGAATGATATTTATTGGTTTAGGTAGTAAGCTATTTGCCACTCTTATTCTTTTGTTAAAATGTGTTTGGAATACGTTGCAACCTATATTGGTACATAATTATAAAAAAAATAATTGAATATGTTGGAGTAATATATACGCTGATTTCTGAAGCCGTTTCATCCAGTGTAATACTATACTACATGAGGGGGCTATAGCCCCCCATAAGCGCCCCCCCCCCCCCCCCACTCCCCCCTTGTCCCAGCCCCTGTGTACCTGCATCGTGAAATGAGTGAATGTTGAGCCCAGGATAGGTCATCACTTCAAGTTGGTTCTCCATCTGGAAAAGAAAGATGGCATTTAGCAGTAGAATATGGATACACAAGATGATAAGTTGTGCAGTGAACTGCCAATGTATGAAGAAATAAGGTGTATCTGTAAGTGTGCGGTTTCTTTACTCACCTTCCTTTGCCTGGCAGTGTTTCTTGGGCACTAGAAGGTCCAGGTGAAGGACCTTGGGCAATGGAAGTTCCAGGCAAAGTGTCAGCAACTGTGGAACGTCCGCAATGAAGTGTTAGTTGTTCAACTGAAAAAACTGTACTTGAATTACCATTAATATGATATGCATAATGGTGCAAAATAATACACGAGCTAATTCCTCCAGTTACCTCAGCAGTGGTACTGTGAATTGCTCATCCAGTTTGTCTTTGTCTCGTACATCAAATTTCTTGTTGGTGCTCAAGAAGACTATTCACATTGCTGGCACAGTTTCGTGCAGAACAGCTCTGCTCACTTACACCCACACCAGCCTTGCCTGTCTGTCTGGCACTTGCGAGATATAAGCTGAACAGGCCTTTCAGGAGCAGGGGCTTTCAGTGTGTTAATGGGAGCCAAGTCAATTTTTGTCAACTTCACCTGCAATTAGTGCAGTATGTGCGATTGATGGATGCTTTTTGTTGCACAAAACAATATGGCAGAGTTGGCATACCTCCAACAAATTTGTAACTCAAATATATGTTATGTATGAAGTAAGTACTATCAAAATGCAACAATTGTTTGATGGGTACTCTATGGGACAGAAGACTAGAAAGTCCATGGAGCGTTTGAAGAGGTCGACCAAAAAGCAGTATATGGAGATGAAATTTAGCAACAGTTTCACAAAGAAATTTTGTACCGACAATAAACAAAGATAGAGTAATCATCTTGCTAATTACAAAATCCAGTGAAGGTGAATCACCTCCAAGCAAGCAGCTGATGATGGAGACACACTGATAGTGCAGATGGTAGAATACTTGGATAGGGCACAGAAGAGTGTGACAATTGTCAGGGAAGATGTTGATCTTCTGCCCATAATGATGGATCTCCAAAGTCAGTGTCCCCCCTTCTCCCCTCGTCCCACTCCTTTTGCCCCCCTCCCCTACCCCCTCACTCTCTACCCTCCCCACCCCTACCCACACAACCTCTACCCTCCCCTCCCATACCCTACCCCCACACCCTCTCCTGTCCACATCCCCTCACCCATACCCTCCCCCTCTCCCAACACCCCTCTCTCCCATCCCCCCTCTCTTCCCTCCCCCTCTTCCCTCCCCCTCTACCCCCTCTTCCCTCCCCCTCTACCCTCTCTTCCCTCCCCCTCTACACTCTCTCCCCTCTCTCCCCTCCCTCTCTACCCTCTCCCCCCTCTACACTCTCTCCCCTCTCCCCCCTCTACACTCTCTCCCCAAACTCCTCTACCCTCTCTCCCCAAACCCCTCTACCCTATCTCCCCTCCCCCTCTCCTCACTTCCCCCTCACCCCTCCCCCTCCCTTCCCACCTCCCCCTCACCCCTCCCCCTCCCTTCCCACCTCCCCCTCTCCCCTCCCCGCTCTTCTCACAGCCCCCTCCCCCTCTTTCGCCTACACCTCTGCCCTCCCCTCTCTCTCCCATCCCTTCTCTCTCCCCACCCCTCTCTCTGCCCTCCCCTCTCTCTGTCCTCCCCCTCTCTCCTCTCCCCTGACCCCCTTCTCTCCCCTGACCCCTCTCTCTCCCTTCCCACCTCTCCCATCCCCCTCCCCCCTCTACCCACCCCCTCTCGCCCCTCACCTCTCTAACCTCCCCCTCTCTCCCCTCACCTCTCTACCCTCCCCCCTCTCTTCCCATCACCCTCTCTCTCTCGTCCCCCTCTCTTCCCATCACTCTCTCCCATCCCCTTCTCTCTCCCATCCCCCCCTCTCTCCCGTCCCCCTCCCTCTCTCTCCCCCCTCTCTCTCCCGTCCCCCTCTCCCTCTCCCCTCACCCCGCCTCTCCCTCTCCCCTCACCCCCCTCTCCCATCCCCCTCACCCTCCCCCTCTCTTCTGCCTCCTCTTCCCCCTCTCCCCACCCTTCTCGCCTCCATCTACCCTCCCTCCCCCTCTCCCCTCCCTCCCCCTCTCCCCTCCCTCCCCCTCTCCCCTCCCTTCCCCCCTCCCCTCTCTCCCCTCCCTTCCCCCCTCCTCCTCCCTCTCCCCTCCCTTCCCCCTCCCCTTCCCTTCCCCCTATCCCCTCCCTTACCCCTCTCCCCCTCCCTTCCCCCTCTCCCCTCCCTCTCGTCCTCTCTTCCCCCTCTCCCCTCCCTTCTCCTCCTCTCTTCCCCCTCTCCCCTCCGTTCCCCCCTCTCCCCTTCCTTCTCCCCCTCCTTTCCCCCTCTCCCCTCCCTTCTCCCCCTCTCTTCCCCCTCCCCCTCTCTCCCTGCCCTTCTCCTCTCCCCCTCTCTCCCCTCCCGTCTCCCCTCTGTCCCCCTCCCCCTCTCTCCCCTCCCTTCTCCCCTCCCCTCTCTTCCCTACCCCCTTCCCCTATCTCCCTTCCACTCCCCCTCACCATGCCCCTCCCCCCTCATCATGCCCCTCTCCCCTCACCATGCCCCTCTCCCATGCCCCTCTTCCCTCACCATGCCCCGCCACCTCTCGCCTCACCATGCCCCTCACCACTCTCTGCCCTCCCCTCTCTGTTCCCTCCCCTCCCCCTCCCTCTCCATCTCTTCATTTCGTCTTCCACTTGGAAGTGCAGTGGAGGACGGTGTTGCTAACCACATGCTCATCCTCCATGCAGTGTGTTGTTGCAAATCTACTTCGACTTTATTCAGTTAAGCCAAGATTAAATTTCTCAAGATCCTCACAAAAAATCCAGAACTCAAATCAGACACTTATCCTTCTCCTAATCCAAAAGAAATAACAGCTGCTGGTGGAAAATTTATGAGTCCCCATTACGAGGCAACCATCCAAACACAACACTCATCTAGCTGAGGAAAAGCAGTATGTGACATCATCCTACGAGGCCTCATAACACACATCTTCCATACTTCCCACCAAAGCTGCAACTTAACAACACAGTTTGTCAGTGTTCATCAGGTGCAGCAGCAGATTGGGTCAAGAGCAGTGGTGGTGAAAGCTACAAAGAATGGAGTGGCTCCAAGTACTCCAGCTCCCAAAGGCTTCCTTAGCATTATATCTTACAAATGCAAGACAGATTGCCAAGGTCAGTGTGGGCACAGATAAGCATTCACAGGGTCCTTCGCATGGATCTTTCGGTGACCAAGGAACATGACATCATTACAGGTATTTCTTCATAAATTGACAGTTCACGACACTATTTATCTGTCTTTCGTATTCATATAATATCACTAAATGCCTTTTTTTCATATGGAGAACCTACTTGGAGTGATGACCTAGTCACGGGCTCAACATTCACCCATTTCATGACACATGTACAGTCTTAGACATAAAAACTGACCGCCAGCCAACCACCACAGAGACTAAGTCTGAGTCGTTCATTTAAGGTGGCCAATAAAACCGACCTCCCCTGACAATGCTAAGTCTAGCCATCTGCACAATCTGGCCGGCCGGTGTGGCCGTGCGGTTCTAAGCGTTTCAGTTTGGAACCGCGTGACCGCTACGGTCGCAGGTTCGAATCCTGCCTCGGGCATGGATGTGTGTGATGTCCTTAGGTTAGTTAGGTTTAAGTAGTTCTAAGTTCTAGGGGACTGATGACCTGAGAAGTTAAGTCCCATAGTGCTCAGAGCCATTTGAACCATTTGATTTTGCACAATCTGGCAACACTGTAAGATGCAGAAGTGTCAGGAGGAAGTATTGTCTACTTCCGAGATACTGTCGTGTTGTGTGAGCCCATGGTCTAATCGTAATCGTCGTGCATTCTAAACTTACAGTCACATTCGTTTCCAACCATATCTCCTTTTTTAAAATTTATTTTTGTACCATATTTCGGCACTTGTCTATAGTTGTAAGTCTGATTGACATCGAAGATAATTAGCTTCACATTTTACCTACCAGTAATAACAAATACTTCCAGAAACAATTACGCAGGACAGCTCGTGGCTGCGTCGTGATCAGAACGGCTTATGCTTGAGCATTTCCTTACGCTGCAGCGGTTACTGGCCACCGACCAGACGCCACCTGCCGCCTGAAATCAGGTGCCGCACAGGTGAACGCGGCGCGATGCTGTCAGTGTATGTATCAATTGTCAGTTTCAAATTTGAAGTTTTAGTTTTCATCTTGCAGCTAAGCATTGGATTTTCCATACTTGAAAATCATGAACTGCAATTAAACATTGTAAAATTGGGTTTGCGAGTGGAAAAAGGTGTAACATCAGCAGCACAGTATTTACTTTGGGTATAATAGAGGGGTGAATGCAGAGTAGGCAGCTCGAAAGATTTGAACTGTGTGTGGAGTGAGTGCTTTTGGGAAAAATACGCCAGAAAAAGATATTCTTGTTTCAACAAAGATCGTTCTGGCGTGAATGATTTTCCATGTTAAGGAAGTCTCGAGTACTGATATAAGTGGTGGATTACCAATTAAGATCACGGGGCATTTGCATTCAACAGGCAAGGTTCAGAAGTCTGGTGTAGGAGTACTGCATGCTCTAATTCGAAACAACAAAAATCGATGGAGTGACTATTATTGCAGTTTTGCCTGAATATCATCAGGTTGTAAAATTAGAAATTTTCCCGGCGAATCAATTGTTCAAAAAGATTTTGGGCTTGCAGCTGGTTGTCGTAAACTTCATTGTACGATATTTCGGCTGGACAACTGCCAGCCATCTTCAGGTAAGCCGAACGAGGACTGACAAAGACGTTCTCTGCTTCAGCTTATATAAAGCAGTGATAGTACTGCTGCGCATGCATTGCAGTCACGGAGACAGAAAGGCCACACCGCCCAGTGACAAAAGTACCTCTTGTGGATTCCTTGATTCTAATTGGTCAGCAGTTTAAATCGGAAATTACGGCTCTGTTTCGACATGCTCTTTCCTCAACTTATTTTGCGTTTAACCAGGAATATTTTGTACAGTCTGACGGTGTTGCCATGGGGGCAGCCCTCTGTCTCCTTTGGTGGCTAACCTTTTTATGGAGGATTTGAGGAGAGAGCACTTGAATCAGCGGTTTGAAAAGCGACTGTTTTTTTAGAGATATGTCGATTACACTTTCATAGTGTGGGCCCACAGGGAAGAAAAGTTTTGGAGCTTTTTCATCATCTTAACTCCTTCCATGAGAATATTCAATTTACTATGGAACTAGAGAAAGATGGCTGCCTTCCATTCCTGGATGTTTTGGTTAAACGGAAGAGTGACGGCATGGTGGGACATTCTGTCTATCGTAAGCCCACTCACACTGATTTGTATTTGCATTCTTCAAGTTGTACACTGATTTGTATTTGCATTCTTCAAGTTGCACACTGATTTGTATTTGCATTCTTCAAGTTGGCATCACCCATCCCAGACCATGAGTTTACTTCAAACCCTTCTGCACAGGGCACATGAGGTGTCGGATGCAGAGAATTTGCCTAAGGAACTTGCACATTTGAGGACGGTGTTCAGAGGCAATGAGTAGTCAGCCCGGCAAATTAACAGGGCCTTCTCAACTAGTGCCAGGAACCGGGAAGTGGGTAAAGAGGGGAACGCACCAGCCAAGTCCCTAGCTTTTCTTCCCTTCGTTGGAAATATCTCCTTCAAGATGGCAAGGATTCTTAATAATTTTCATGTGAAAGTGGTTTTTTCGTCCACCTTCTAAGATTTCGGATTTGCTGGGATCGGTGAAGGATGATTTGTTACTGCGGAATGTGGGAATTAACAAAACACCGTGTCAATGTGGAATGGCCTATATAGGACAGACAGCACGACAGTGGAAGAGCGTTGTGCAGAACATGAACGTTGCACTCGCCTACTGCAACCCAGTAAATCTGCAGTTGCGGAACGTTGTATTTCTAACGGACATTCAATGGGGTACGACGAAACTTTGGCCACAGCAACAAGTTTTTGGGACTCCATTATCAAAGAATCCGTTGAAATACGCATTGCGGGAAATCTAATGAACCATGACAGTGGTTACGAATTGAATAACACATAGAATCTCGTCGTCTTCGAAATTTGCTCGAGACGAAGACGCCAGAAGACTTCGATAGCTGCGGCCAGCGACAATACCGATAGCAGCTGAGTACTGCAGTTCCACCAGCCGTGACGGCATCGCGCGCGCGCGGCAGTACTATCAGCACGCTATATAAGCTGGAGCGGAGAACGTTCCTCGTTCAGCTGACCTGAAGATGGCTGGCAGTTGTCCAGCTGAAATATCGTGCAATGAAGTTTAGAACAGCTGGCAGCAAGCCCAAAATCTTTTTGAACATCATCAGGTCGCTCATTGAGAATTTCAGTGCAGTACTGTTACTGCTGATGAGTTATGATGCCTTCATTGTTAACTTCCTAAGAAGAAATGAAAGGCTGAGTGCTACCAAAAGCCTCAAACTCGAGCAAAGAGTCGTGTGAACATAGTATTTTCCATCTGAAAGCTACAAAGTGTGTTTTGCACTATGAATGCTTCCCCAAGGGTGTGTCCGTCACAGCTGGAATTTGTTGCCAATAACTGAGGCACCTTTCGGTTGCCATGTAAGAAAATTGACCAACAAAACTATATCAAGCATGCTACTGCATGATAACACACTCTGTTGATTTGAGAAAGAAAACGATCCAGGAGATTGATAGAGAAGTTATATCTCGAGCATTTGTATTGATAGGGAAGTCATCTCTCAGGCGGTTGTCACTCTGATCGTGTGCTCACAAAATTTTACCTTTCTGTCAAGGAAATTCATTTCTACACGGAAATGCTCTTTAGCACTGTCAGATTGTTTTAGATACTGTGAAAAAATGTATTGTTGCCAGTTGATTTCCCTTTTATGATTACTGTCGTGTTCAATAAACTAATGGAAAATACAATTAAAATATTCACAGTACTAATACAAATTAAATTTAAGTTACTACAGAAATGTTATGATGACAGTCTATCTTAAGAAAGCATTAAGTGACTGTAAGATGATTAAGCCTATTTTAACACGAATTAGTAGGATATTACTGACTTTTGATTTCAAAAGGGTCTGTGTTCACTTCATGTCCTGTATCATACTCAAGTATTATGAAAATGTGGCAGTTCATAGATAAAATTATGTATTCACAAAAAAAAAAAAAAAAAAAAAAAAAAAAAAAAAAAAAAAAGTTGGCAGAAAACAAAAGTGTCATTATGAATTTTGCAGTACCATAAGGTTTTCGCTCTGACACTTAGGGGTACTGAAAGTAGCAAGACGAATTTTGCTTGGGCGTTGTCTTAAGATTCCCTTATTGAGTTTCTATCTGCCTGCTTGAAGGTCTGCTCCAAAAGACGTAAAAATCTGGCATTCAGCGAGTCTCAAAAGGCGAATGAAAGCATATTGCACCTGGTAGGCAAGCACTTTACCTCAGAGCTAGCGAAGAGGTGTGGCATATATTTCTTACTTATTGGCCCAGTAGCTGCTATGACAGATAAATCGCGATGTAAGAGAGGAGACTAGTTGTATTTCCCATGTGGGAAGACTTTCACGGACTCAAAAGCATTAACTGATATCCTTATATCACATCTCAAGAGAAAATCACTCAAATTATTCAATTTAAATCACACGATAATATCAAGTGAATTAAGAAGGATAGTTCTGTGCCATCAAGGAAGTAACTCGTCGGTCACAGAGTTGCCAAACATATTTTCCATTGTTTTTAAGTTTCAGTTATATTACCGGGAAGGATACCAGCTGATGTTTTCTGTGAGTGACCTCGGAGGTGACTTTGTCTCAAAAGTTGTGAGTGGCAAGGGCCGGAATATCCATTATATGTCAGTGAGTCTTATTCGCGTTTCTGTGACTAGGTTTAGGGGCTAGAGCGTATTTACTCGTAATACATTGATGCACTGAGTGCAAACAAAACGCCGTAACTTAGTAACTGTGACAATTATTTGTGTTTTAATTGGACCAAAACTTTGAAAGCGTATTCATCAGATGTAATTCACAATTTTGGAACTTCTCTAGTGGTTGAGTTGGCAACGTACCTTTGCTGTACAATATTGTTATTAAGATCACTGTCATTGGCACACCTACCAGAAGACAGGCATGATTTGGGTTCTCGTTGTCAGCTTTTCTGATGGATGTTCTGCCGTTGCTTGAGACATGAGCACTTAAGGTGAATTCGAATATTCCATATGGCAAAAATCTGATGTTTCTATTCTTCCAGCTCCAACATTCAAAAAATAGTTACAATAAGCAGCAGAAAAGTGCCTGTGAACCAACAATTAATAACACAGTCATAATTAGTGGAATCTGACAAACTCCATCTGTCATCTGATAATTGTCAAAAACTACTTTTTTCATATGCACAGCACCGCAGTATGAACTCAAGGGTTCGTAGGATTCCTATACTTAATTTTGTTGTGATCTCTTTTCAGAGACAGTAGAGGAGAAGCAAAATCATCTGACTTGAAATATACTTTTTCAGCAGGATTTGAATCTTTGGCTACAGTTGCAATAGCACTCCAGTGAGGTATCAAGAATGTGAGCATTCACTCATTGCTGGCAGAAAGAAGCAGGTTTTGCACAAAGTGAATGATGAGAGACACTATAATTAACACATAAAGTAACCATCTCACAAATGTAAATTTTCCAAACATGAATTGCTCAGAAAATTACGACTATATCTAGTGAAATGAGTAGGTTAATGCAGCTACAGTCCGTCACTGTCACAGAGTTGCCAAACATTTTCCAAATACCACTTAAGATAGAACTGCGTGTGCATGTGTGTGGAGAGAGTCTTTTCTTTCAGACATGTCTGAAATGCCAGACACCACACATATATGCATATGCAGGGTGTTTCAGGAGGAATAGTAGATATTTTAGCAAGTGGTAGTATACTCAAATTGCATAAAAAATTCCATATAAATGTGTCAACTTTTTATTGAGTACGGTGGTACAGCTGTTAGTATGTAAACCTAACAAACTGAAAGCAAAGGTAAATGAGGATGTTCAAAGTTGATTTTCAAAAATTCCCCCTGCCAACTTCGATGGACTTTTGACTTCTCTTGATAACACCACGTGTACCTCTTCTGAGGTTGTCTTTGCGTTCTTTTATGAGGGCTGCACTATTCATAATCCGAACAATTAAATCAGCTCTTGGGTTTACTTTTTCTTTGTAGACTTTGCCTTTCAACCATCCCCGCAGGCAAAAATCCATAAGGGATAAGGTGCCCATATCTAGTGATCAATCTTCCTTGATTTGTTAGGTTTGATGATGTGTCACCTGATGACTAGAATGTACACGAGCCCCGCCATGTTCGAGGAACATACGCATTCTTTTAGCTAAAGGAACATCCTCCAGTAATGCCAAAGGGAAATCAATCGGCAACAGTATATTCTTTCACAATATCTAAAACAATCTGACCATGCTAAAGTAGTTTACAAATTCTACACCTGTAGAAACCAACTGTTCTAACAATGTAATTAAACCAGTGTAGTTTGAAGAGCATTTTCGGGTAGAAATGAATTTCCTTGATGGTTGATCGATCAAGAGCAAAAAGGTACAATTTTACAAGTACACGTTCAGAGTGACAAGTGCCTGAGAGATGACTTCCCTATCAATACAAATGCCTGAGACATAACTTTCCTATCAATCTCCTGGATTGTTTTGTTTCTCAAATCAACAGAGTGCATTATCATGCAATAGCACAAGTGATGTAGTTTTGTCGGTTGATTTTGTTACACTGCAACCGAAACGTGTCTCAGTTATTGGCAACAAATTCCAGCTGTGATGTACACGCCCTTTGGGAAGAATTCTTAGCGCAAAATACACTTTTGGATCTATCAGATGGAAAATATTACCACACTACTCTTTGCTCAAGTTTACGTCTTTTGGTAGGGCTCAGCCTTTCATTTATTCCTAGGAAGTTAACGATAAAGGCATCATAACCCATCATCAGTAACAGTATTGCATAGGAATGCTTAATGAATGACCTGATGATGTTCAGGCAAAACTGCAATAATAGGCACTCCAATGATATTTGTTATTCCAAATTAGAGCCTGCAGTACTCTTACACCAGACTTCTGAACCTGGCCTGTTGGATGCAAATGTCGCATGATGCTTAGATGGTAATCCACAACTTATATCAGTAGTCGAGACTTCCTTAATGTGGGAAACCATTCATACCAGAACGACCTTTGTAGAAACAAGAATATCTTTTTCTGGTGTATTTTTCCCAAAAGCACTCGCTGCACACACAGTTCAAATCTTTCAAGCTGCCTACTCTGCATTCACCCATCTATTATACCAAAAGTAAATACTGTGTTGCAGATGTTACACATTTTTCCACTTGCAACTCAATTTTACAATGCTTAACTGCAGTTCATGACTTTCAAGTATGCAAAATCCAATGCTTAACTGCAAGATGATTACTGAAACTACAAATTCAAGAATGATAGTTGACACATACACTGACAGCATTGTGCAGCGTTCATCTGGGCAGCATCCAACTTCAGGTGGCAGGTGCTGTCTGACCAGTGGCCGGTAGCCACTGCAGCGCGAGGCTGATTACGACGCAGCCATGAGCTGTCCTAGGGAATTGCTTCTGGAAGTATTTGTTATTTCTGGTGGGTAGAATGTGAAGCAAATTATCTTTGATGTTAAATCAGACTCTCAACTTTAGACGAGGGCTGAAATGTGGTGAAAAAAGAAAAGGAGATATGGTTGGACGCGAACCATGCAACTGTAAGTTTAGAATGCATGATGATCACCACTAGACCATGGGCTCACACAACACGACAACATCTTGGAAGTAGACACCATTCCTCCTGACACTTCCGCATCTTACAGTGTTGCCAGATTGTGCAGATGGCCGAACTTAGTGTTGTCAGGGGCCATCAGTTTTGTTGACCACTCTAAGTGAACGACTCGAACATAGTCTCTGTGGCACCTGGCTGGCTGCAAGTTTTTATGTCTAAGACTGTACATTACTTCACACCGATTTCTTATTATAATTCTATTCAGGGTCACATACCTAATACGTCGTAAAGGTTTTCATCAAACATGCTTTACCATAAATTCCTTAAAAACAACCTCTTTTAAGTGTAATGCACCGAAAGTGTAGCACCAATGAGCTAGACAGGAGGGACGGGTCATGCAACTGTAGGGCGCAGAAAGCATGTATCATAATTTTTCGCTTTGTTCCCACTCCCCTTAGAGAAATTTGAATGTTAGCAGATGTATCCGGTAGGAAATTTAATTTACTTTCATGTGGTGTACAGTTTTTCGTTGACAGCACGTGTATTTTAAGAGTTGGAGGCTGAGATGGGCAGTTCTGACTTTTCCAAAAGGTCCAAAAATTCACTGCTTTTCAGTGTGCTTTAGTACTGATACACTTTGTGAGCAAATAGAACCTTGCCAGAGTGTTTTGTAGGAAATTTTGTCTACTTTAATTTTGTATCGTGTGGTCTTCTTCAAAAAGCCCATAGCATTTGAGATATAAGCAAAAACCTGAAAAAGTATGAAGAATTTGAGGTTGTTTTGCGTTTTTCATTTTGGATGCAGCACCCCAAAAACCATATAAAAAACTTCCACAATTTTGCTACAAAAACAGCTGTTTTGAACCAGTTGACTGAATTATTTGCAAGGTCTAAACTTGTACCTAATTATGCAAGCATTGGACTACCTATTGTTCTCTGTGTAAGACATTTAATTCTTTGTTATTAACCAAGTGTGTGGATACTAGATTGTAGTCTTTTATGATATTTTGTTCTAAAATTGATGTATGTAGTGGCTCTAGTCCTTCTTTAAAAAAGTCAATGCCTCTAGGGATTTAATGTTTAAACTTCAGTTAGCAGCAAATCTAAACAAATATCTAAATAAAATGTTTCATATCAACAGTACATACATTTTTTCACAGTCTACATCTTCGACATGTACACATTCCTTAACAACTAAGTGAGCTGTATGGCAAATTACACTGCCTGACGAAAACATGCGAAGCACCCAGAAGACATGGTCATATGTCAGTGTATCTTTGTACACATACAGAAAATGATTACATTTGCAATTATTTGTGAAAGGTAGAACAGCCAGCGGAGTGTGTAACAATGTTGTGACCAGGCCTGGTAAAGTGTATAAGGGGTATGATCATCATCAGTTGTTGAGTGATCGCTGTGTGAGGCAGTTTTATCAACAAATGAGAAGAGTTTGAAAGGAATGACATTGTGGTTCTCCATTTGTCCTGCTGGTTGAATTGTGCAATTTCCGGTTTGTGGAGCATTCAGATAGTGAACCAATGTTGGGCTGCATGGGAATATGAGGGGAGGCATGCTCATCGTCAAATCACTGTGAGGGAGAATCGCTGTATTGTGCACCAGACATATAACCATTTCACATCTTTGCTTGCCATCTGAGAACAAACAATGGATTCCCTGCAACATTGTGTAATCATGCATCACTGGACAGAAACTAGCTGCAGCCTGTCATGGAATTATTGTCCCCTGCATGGGCTACCATTGCCATCACAACACAAATGGCTGGCTCTGAAGTGGCACCATGACAGGGAAACGTGGACTCCTGATGAACAGCATTGCATTGTGTTTTGTGATGAACCACAGTTCTGCATTAGCCTAGATGAGAATTGTCAAGTATGGTGGCAACCTGAGGGGAGATCAAAGTCTTCCAATGTTTTGGAGAGGCACTGCAGTGTTGCTACTGGTGTCATGGTGTGGGATAACATCACCTAAGACTTCAGGTCACAGCTGGTTGGTTGGTTGGTTTTGGGGAAGGAGACCAGACAGCGTGGTCATCGGTCTCATCGGAGTAGGGAAGGATGGGGAAGGAAGTCGGCCGTGCCCTTTCAGAGGAACCATCCCGGCATTTGCCTGGAGTGATTTAGGGAAATCACGGAAAACCTAAATCAGGATGGCCGGACGCGGGATTGAACCGTCGTCCTCCCGAATGCGAGTCCAGTGTCTTACCACTTTACAGCTGGTAGTAATTGACGAAATTCAGACTGCACAGCAGTATGTCACAGACATCCTGCATCCCCAAGTGTTACCTCTCGTATTACAGCATTACATTGTTTTTTTAACAGGTCATGCTCATCCGTACATGGCACGTGTCTCCACAACCTGTCTGCGTGGTATGGAGGTACTTGTGTGTCCAGCAAGGTCACCAGATCTGCGCCTGATAGAAAAAACGGAACCAGCTCAGATGTCAACTCCATTCCATTTCCAATATATTAAGGACCAGTTACAACAGCTGTGGACCAGCTTACCTCAGGAGAGGATACAACAGCTTTATGACACTCTTCCAAATCAGTGCATGTGTCCAAACTAGAGGGTTGCAACACTTGGGCCCATTTGGCACAAATTGCTTTTTTGCCTAGAAACAGGATTGCCAATCCGCTCATTTCATTTTCTGTATGTCTTCAATTCTCCTTTATTACCATAAAGTCATTTGAGACCTTGGAGTGCAACACTTCTTCCATAGTTGGGGATCTTAGGAGGGCATATAACCATCAATCTTTGGTTAAGCAGTTCAAACAAGTTGTAGCAAAGAAGAAATTCATAAATCCTCTGAGAAAGTATGACTGACATGTACAAGGCTACTATAATGATTTTTCATTTTCAGAACTATATTTTCCAAAGTATTGCGTGCACAAATATGATTGATCATCTACTGAGTTTGGATTCTGCTTTCTACAAATGTTCTATGATTCTCCTTTTGGTCATGCAACACACATTCAGGTGGTAGTAAAGTTCATTCAATATCTTACGTAGCAATAGGCTTTCAATGGCCATTACATTAATGAGCTCTCTGAGCTGTTCCAGTTTTCTTGGCAATGGTACACACAGTCCTTAATGTACCGCCAAAGAGAAAAGTCTTAAGGCATTGGGTCATGAGATCTGGTGGGGGGGGGGGGGGGGCAACGGAACAGAGCCGCATTGTCTTCTCCACTACACCCAATCCAGCGATATGGAAGATTGTTGTGTATATAGCGAGAAATATCGATGCTCAAATTAGGGAGTGACCCATCTTGTTGGAAGATGGAAGTCTTGAAATTATCAATTAGTTGTGGGAACAACCACAACTGCAACACATCGAGGTAAGACATACGTGACAGTGTTCTCTCAAAAGAAAAATGGCCCGTACAGAGTCACCTTTGCACAGAAAACATTACCCTCCAGGGAACCTCATTCATGCTCCACAATTTCATGGGGATTTTCAGTGTCCCACACTACCACATTGTGGGAATTAACCATTTCCACATAAATGGGAGGTTGCTTCATCATTGAGTCTCAGCTTGGAGGCGAAATGTTTATCCTCAAGTGCTTCTTGTATTGTAGTGTAGAACTGAAGGGCTGCCCATAATCTTCCAGATTTCATTCTTTTTATGAGCTGCAGACGGTATGGTTTAAAGGTAACTACTGTCACAATCTTCCGTACAATTTTCTGCTTTAGTCCAAGTTCATAGCTTGTGCAGACTGTTGATTTATTTTAACGCATATGAAACTGTCCCCTCACCCTCTCCATGGTTGCATATGGCACACTTGGTCAACCCGTACTTTTATATTTACACGGAGAACCCGCATCTCCAAACTGTCAGTACCAACAAACAGTGCTCTATTTACAAGGTGGCTCTTTTTCATATTTCCTTCTGAATGCACACTCTACTGTTACAACAGATATCTCGCATATTCCTACAAAAACTATTTTCTTGCTTTGTCATCATTTTGTCAAGGCACTGCACTCGTTAACACCAAGCGGTGGGCACAATGCAAACTTGGTGATTTTATGACTGTTTTCATGCATCAGTTGTATTTGTATGTGTAATACTTTGGAATCTGTAGAACTTCAAAAACAAGTGAATCATTTATAATAGCCCTGTGTTTCGCCACATATTGTGAATGTACTCTTGTGCTGTTACAGAATAGACTGAAGTCAAGGGCCATATCTAAATTACAAATTTAACTTCAGATGGTTATTTTTAGCACCCGATAGAAAACTGTGATGCTGGTTGCCATACCATCCATACTGCACTTAAGGCTTTACCCTACAGCAGTATTTGAGAGGTACATGGTCAGTGTACCAATCTCCCTGTTGACAGTGTTTGCTTTCAGAAAAAAGGGCATGATTTTCACTAAAATTGGCTCATTCATTGTCCTTACTTGACTGAATGGCAGCTATAACTCATATCCTCCATCTGTCTTACGCCAATGTTTAGGATTTGTGTTGAAGATCATTCTCAACAATTCTAAACCAAAAGAGCGTATGTTACAAAATTCCACCATTTTTACTGTTGTAACGATGTAATCTAGAAATATTTCAGGTTATTAATTTATAGGGCGCCCCATCATAAACCAGACAAATGTGCTTGTAAATGTAATAGTTCTTGCAAAATAATAAATACTACGAAAATCTAGTAATCTGGTACATGGGTTGCCATTACTGAATAGTCATTTAAAGTACTCACTTTCAGCTGTAATAATGGCGTTCCGTGTCAGTCTGAATTGTGCACCTGCGCAACGGAAATGTATGTAAGTTTGTATTGGCAAATGCTATCTCAGTGGTGGTCCATAATGATGTCGTATTGGAATGTTGATATATGTTGGTGACCCTTTCAACTGAGCTCCATCCAAACTAATCTAGGGAATTTAAATCAGTGCTTTTGGGAGGCTGAATTGCCTTAGACAAAAATTTATCAAAATTGAAAGTTACTGGCATATTAAAACTGTTTGCCACACTGGGACTCAAACTTGGAACCTTTGTCTGGAGCGGGCAAGTGCTCCACCAACCAAGTAACCACATATGACTCACAAACCATCCTCACGGCTTTAATTCTGCTAGTACCTCGTCTCCTATCTTCCAATACAATGGCTTCCTTTGTAGTTTCCGGAAGTAAAACAGGTTCTTGAGGTTTATACAATATTAATTTACTTCATGCAGTATTCAATTGTAAATGAATATTCTAGGCCTTTATGTATGTAGGTTAGTATGTATGGACAATATGTAAATAGTGTGGAAGGCATTTACTAGAGTAGTCGATATAACAAGATGTATACATGTCTGCTTTTATAGACTGATTTTGGTCCTCAAGCTACTCAATTATGTCTTCAATCAAAGCTAATTATGATCCTGAGTACTGCAATATTGTATCTGACTGGAACTTGAGTTGTGGGCAAACTTATGCTTAACTCTGTTTTGGGTACCCTAGTCATCATGATTGTGTCTGTGTGAGTTCTCAAGGAGAGTGTACAACTATTGATTGAGGTTAGATGCTTCTTATAATTACTCTTTACATATGATTGAACTTACTGATATAATTATGAACTTTATTCATTTTGTTGTGTTTTTTGTTGTGTTTTTTGCTGGTTTTTACCCAGTTTGATTTGGATTCATGGGTTGTTCCCCACATCGTAAGCTTAGGCCCTAATATTTTTTCATTATTGTGTTCTTTCACAACTCAACATATCCTTATGTGGCTCATTGTTTTTGTGCTTTATATTGTGCTGAGTATATTCTTCTGGCCTTTAGTTGTCGTCGTGAGTTTTTCTTGTCAGCCTACTCGTCGTACACTTAGGATCTGAATTGTTTTCTCTTCGCTTTTGACAATTTTGAAGGAATGATATTATGGATGTAAAATTGCAATTTGTAATTCTAGTAATTTACATTGTCTTTGTATTTATTTCTATAGTTTAGTACTGTAATGTTGTACTTTTGACTTTGTATTGTCTTGGGACAGTATGTTCCACAGATCTGAAAGCCATGTCCTGATATATGTATAGATTATGACTTGTATAGTAGATATTTTTCTTCATTTTCTGTAGTATCTTATATATCAGATACTTCTATACATCTGTATTCTATCTTTTGGCATCATTTTGTACGCTGTTTGCCAAACCTGCTAGTCTGTCACAAAATATTGTAAACACATAGTTTTCAAATTTTGTAAGGGTGCTATTGTAAAGGGACACCCTCCTCTCATATTACCTATATTCAAAAGAAGTAATCGATACCAAAAAATTTTCAAATCTTGTATAGGTTAACATTATCTCAGCTGTTTAACTAAAAGGATTTCATATGATTTTGTATATTATATGGTATATTTTAGGCTATAATCCATAAAAAGAAATTACTCTATTTTTCATTGTTACAATCGATATGTACTATCTAAGTATTAAAGTTAAAATAATTTTTTTTTTTAATATTTGAAGCAATAAAAATCTGGCACACTTAAAATTCCTTTTATTAATTGCGCAATCTGATGATATTTATTATGTTTATTTCTGGATTCATGTATAAAATAATGATATAAATTGGTGGAGGTTCATTTGTCAAAGAAATTTGTAAACTCTTTTGAATATTGTTAGTACCGTAGAATGGATTTTAGTAGTGGGCATGCCTCTGATGTGATCAGACTTGTTTTTATTTTTGGCAATAACAACATAATTTTTGGTTTTGAAGTGGAAATTGTAAAGACAGTGTGATATAGAAAAACTGGAACCATGAGAACCTACAATGTCAAAAATTTCAGCTTCAAGAATCAGCCCCTAGACATGAAGAACTGGAGCCAACTACAAGAAAAGAAGATAAGTGAAAGTTTATTGTAAATCTTGCCCCTCTTGAGGTTTATTAAAAGAGTTAATAATGAAGTCAGTGACAATCAGCAAATGATGTAAGGGAGGGGTAGATTTCAAGTTTTAGCAGTGCCAGCTGTTTCTCAACACCACTGACATTAACATCTACATCATTTATCTTTGCAGTTGTCTGAGAATGAAACTGGGCAGTACTTACAGGATCTCTAGTGAAGGAGACTCTGCTTTCAAAATTAAATACCTCAAAGTAAGATCAGTAGATGAATGAAACAAAAGGTTTCTTTATTGTGAGAGCTGTAAGAATTTTATACAGAAATTGTATGAAAGCTACAAAATAGTTTGAAAAGCTGCTGACAGATGCTGTTATGCTGTACAGTTCACACAGTATCAGTGTGCATAATTAAACTCACCCTACACAATCTGTCTTTGCAATCACATCATTGTCCGATTTGTCAGGTTTTCTCAGTTTTGTTAGTTGATAGTGACCTTCTGGGTGTTTAGTTGAGCTGTTGTTTCCATTTTCTGCACAATATTTTGACTGACCCAGCCACCTTCCTCAGGTGCTACGAGTTTTGCTATTATGGATACTCACTACCTGGACTCCAACTAGACTGTGAGCTATTGTTGATCTCCCACCACTGTTTATAGCTGAGTACGATTCCCAATTTCCACTATGCACTTTGGCCTTCTGGAATCACAGTTCGGAGCGCCCACATTAGGCGTGTTATGGTGCCCCTTAGGGACTTTGCTGACAAGAAGCGAAAGAAAACCAAAGTGCACTCCGTGTGCATACCAGGTGGAGTCATTCCAGATGTGGAAAGGGTCCTCCCAGAAGCCATGAAGAGCACAGGGTGCAGCCAACTGCAGGTGGTTGCTTATGTCGGTACCAATGATGTGTGTCACTTTGGATCAGAAGAGATTCTCTCTGGTTTCGAGCAGCTAACAGAAGTGGTAAAGGCTGAGAGTCTTGCTTGCAAGATGAAAGCAGAGCTGATCATTTGCAACATAGGCGACAGGACCGATTGTGGACCTCTGGTACAGAGCCGAGTGGAGGGTCTGAAACAGGGGCTCAGACAGTTATGTGACTGTATAGGCTGCAGATTCCTCGACTTCCACCAAACGGTGGTTGGGTTTTGGGTTCCGCTAAATAGGTCAGGTGTCCACTACAAGCAGGAGGCGGCTAAATGGGTAGAAGGGGCTGTGTGGCATGGACTGGGCAGTTTTTTAGGTTAGAGGGTCTCAGGAAAACACAAGAAGGGCTTCAGTCACAAAGGGTGCAGGCTGAACACAGGAAGAACATAGATACAGGAACCATTGATATAACAGTTGTAAATTGTTGTTGTGTTGGGAAAGTACCAGAGCTCCAAATGCTAACAGAAAGCACTGACGCTCAAATTGTTATAGGCACTGAAAGCTGGCTAAAGCTAGATATAAGCTCAGCCAAAATGTTGGCAGAGAACCTAATGGTGTTCCAAAAGAAAAGGATAGGCTAAACACAGTTGGCAGTGGCATGTTTGTTGCTGTTAGAAGTAGTTTAACTTGTACCGAAATTGAAGTGGATACTTCCTGTGAGTTAGTATGGACAGAGGTCATTGTTGGCAACTGGAATAAAATAATAATAGGATCCTTTTACCGACCTCCCAATTCAGGTGATACAGTTGTTGAAAGGTACAAAGAAAACTTGAGATCAATTTCAAACATGTACCCAACTCATACGATAATAGTTGGTGGTGACTTTAATTTACCCTCGATATGTTGGCGAAAATACATGTTTAATTCCAGAGGTACGCATAATATATCATCCGAAATTGTGCTAAATACATTCTCTGAAAATTATTTTGAACAGTTAGTTCATGAGGCCACACGAATTGTAAACGGTTGTGAAAACACACTTGACCTCTTAGCAACAAATAATCCTGAGTTAATAACGAGCATCAAAACCGATACAGGGATTAGTAAACACAGGGTTGTCATAGCGAGATTGAATATTGTAATCCCCAAACACTCCAAAAATAAGCAAAAAATATACCTAATCAAAAAAAGCAGATAAAAATTCACTTAACGCCTTCCTGAGAGACAATCTCCACTCATTCAAAATTAATAATATAAGTGTGGACCAGATTTGGCTTGAATTCAAAGAAATATTATTGGCAGCAATTGAGAGATTTATACCAAATAAATTAACAAATGATGGAACTGATCCTCCTTGGTACACAAAACGGGTTAGAACACTGTTGCAGGAACAATGAAACAAACATGCCAAATTTAAACAGACACAAAATCCTCAAGATTGGCGATCTTTTACAGAAGCTCAAAATTTAGTGTGGACTTCAGTGTGAGATGCTTATAACAGTTTCCACAATGAAACTTTGTCTCGAAACCTGGCAGAAAATCCAAAGAGATCCCGGTCACATGTGAAGTATGTTACTGGCCATGGAGGTAGAATAATTTTTACCTCCATGGTTAGCGGCAAGAAACAATCAATGCCTTCTCTGCGTGATAGCAATGGAGATACTATCAAAGACAGTGTTGCCAAAGCAGAGTTACTAAACACAGCCTTCCGAAATGCCTTCACAACAGAAGATGGAGTAAATATTCCAGAATTCGAATTGAGAATAGCTGCCAACATGAGTAACGTAGAAGTAAACATCCTCGGAATAGTGAAGCAACTTAAATCACTTAATAAAAGCAAGTCTTCTGGTCCAGACTGTATACCAATTAGGTTCCTTTTGGAGTATTCTGATGCATTAACTCCATACTTAACAGTCATATACAACCATTTGCTCGACGAACAATCCGTACCCAAAGACTGGAAAGTTGGGACAGGTCGCACCAATATTCAAGAAAGGTAGTAGGAGTAATCCACTAAATTACGGGCCCATATCGTTAATGTCGATGTGCAGCAGGATTTGGAACATAGATTGTGTTCAAACGTTGTGAATTACCTCAGAGAAAACTGTCTATTGACACTCAGTCAGCATGTGTTTAGAAAACATCATGCCTGTGAAATACAACTAGCTCTTTATTCACAAGATGTGTTGAGTGCTATTGACAAGAGCTTTCAAATCAATTCTGAATTTCTGGATTTCCGGAAGGCTTTAGACACTATCACACAAGAGGCTTCTAGTGAAATTGCGTGCTTATGGAATATTGTCTCAGTTGTGTGACTGGATTTGTGATTTCCTGTCAGAGAGGTCACAGTTCATAGTAACTGACGGAAAGTCATCAAGTAAAACAGAAGTGAATTTTGGCGTTCCCCAAGGTATTGTTATAGGCCCTTTGCTGTCCCTTATCTATATAAATGATTTGGGAGACAATCTGAGCAGCAGTCTTCGGTTGTTTGCAGATGACGCTGTCGTTTATCGACTAATAAATAAAGTCATCAGAAAATCAAAACAAACTGCAAAATGATTTAGAAAAGATATCTGTATAGTGCAAAAATTGGCAATTGACCCTAAATAACAAAAAGTGTGGGGTCATCCACATGAGTGCTAAAAGGAATCTGTTACACTTCGGGTACACGATAAATCAGTCAAATCTAAAGGCTGTAAATTCAGCTAAATACCTAGGAATTACAATTATGAAAAACTTAAATTGGAAGAAACGCATAGAAAATGTTGTGGGGAAGCCTAACCAAAGACTGTGTTTTATTGGCAGGACACTTAGAAAATGAAACAGATCTACTAAGGAGACTGCCTACATTACGCTTGTCCATCCCCTTTTAGAATACTGCTGCTCGGTGTGGGATCCTTACCAGATAGGACTGACGGAGTACATAGGAAAAGTTAAAAGAAGGGCAGCACATTTTGTATTGTCACGAAATATGGGATAGAGTGTCATAGAAATGATACAGGATTTGGGCTGGACATCATTAAAAGAAAAGAATATTTTGTTGCGATGGAATCTTCGCACAAAATTCCAATCACCAACTTTGTCCTCAGTATGCGAAAATATTTTCTAGACACCAACCTACATAAGGAGAAATGATAACCACGATAAAATAAGGGAAATCAGAGCTTTTACAGAAAGATATAGGTGTTTGTTCATTCTGTGCGCTATATGAGATTGGAATAATAGAGAACTGTGGAGGTTGTAATGGTACTTGAATTACGTAACTATTACGGCGCCTCACCTGAACCTCTCGATACCAGTAATATTCTACTGTGTTTCTGTAGAAGTAGTTAACATATTTCTGAGACAACATTCAGATTTGATTTCATTTGTGATACATTGATATGTTTATATTGCAATGATATTATTCTTATGTGTATTCTTTCTTTTGTCACTATGATCTTTGACGTACTTGTAACTCTGATTTTTGGGCACATAAGCGATTATTAGTTAGTTGTTAGAGTCGGACCTTGAGAGGGTGAAGTCTCGGACGTCATGTTGGAAAGACGCATATTGTAGTTGGCTTATAAAATGTGAGGAAGATGGTTTCAAGTATGTTTTGTATTGTGAAGTGATGTTTTGTGTGTTACGTAATATTGCAATAAAAGCAATTAAAAGGAAGTGTAACTTAAATTCGGAGTGCTGATTATTTTTTCTACATCACCATTGTGCTAACTTTGAAAGGTTTAATCTTAAAGAATGCTTTGTGAAGCGCATCTACAAAACTTTTGAATATAGCAGAATAAAACCTAGGCCTCTTTGCATCCGAGCTTGGAATCATAACCACCTAGATTTTCGACGATTGAGCCATGATTTTACAACGAGACCAGCGTGGGAAACACGAAAATATGAGTGTCTAGTTTACTCATTATTACATGAAATGACTTTATTAACTATGCTCTAATGACACCTGTCATATAATAACTATGTTGTTGCCCGAAAATGCAGTATTTAGCAGCGTGAGCAACACCACAATCATTATTAAATTTTGACCTTTGTTGTGGTAGGGTTGTTAGAACGTGGGGGCTCAGCCAGGATAGGCAGCACCAAATATTCAAAAATTAACTGTAGATGTGTTTCAGGAAAAGTACACAGTGAATCTGTTATGAAAAATATCGACAAAAACCTGAAAATCAAAAGGAGACAACCACAGGATTAGAAAAGGACGCAAAAAACAATGAGACGACAAAGGATTTAAAATAAACACTACAACTCGATTCCGACGGAGAAGACTTCAGCTATAAGTTAAGTAAAAATTCTAACGAATTTTGTAATTTGGTATCGTCATTTCTAGTGGTTCATTTTCTGTTAACAGTTAATAATGGATAAAATTAATGCAGGGGAAGAAGTAGAAGGGGGGGGGGAGGTCCAAAAATTGATAGGTTAGAATTAATTATGTATCTTCTGAGTAAGCAGAATGAAAACATAAATAACTTAAAATCTGAAATGAGGGCTGAAATTGGCGAAAGGTTAGGGGAGAATTTGAATAAGCAATTAAATGCAATAAAAACTGAGTTAACTGAGATCAAAAATACACTGGAAGGTAACTTTAAAGGTGATAGTATCGAGGGTAGACAATGTGGAGAAAAAAGTAATTGTTTTTGAAAATGAATTCATTGCTGAAAATAGTAACAGAGCCAGGGAAATTCAGGAACTTCAAAATGAAAATGAATCACTAGATGAAAAATTAAATGACTTGAAAGTAAACAGTGTTAATGCAGTCTGTAGTGTTGAGAAAAAGGTTGACAGTTTAGAATTAAATCTTACCAATAAATTAGACACTTTAAAAAGGAAAATAAATAAAGTTGAAGAATATGTTTGAACAAGAATTTGTACAGTCATGGACCAGTATGGTCGAACCTGTTAGTGAAAAGGTTTCCTTGTGATAATTTGCACCCAGTTGATTTTTTGCACCATTGCAAGGATAATTTTGTGCCAGGAATGTCTGATAATTCAAAAATTAAATTTGTCAAAAAAATTTCTTGAAGGGTAGGCCCTATCCTGGGCTAACCAAAATTTTGATCAGTGGGAAACCTTTGCAAATTTTGAGAAAAGCTTCTTAAACAAATTTTGGTCAGTATCTGAACAGGGGAGGATTAAATCTGAATTTTTAAATGGACCTATTTTCAGAGGGAGAGTGGGCACCATGAGAAAATTAATACATTTAGATAAACCTTTTGATGAAATGACACAAATAGATGCACTGAAAAGAAGGCTACCTGAAAAATTGCAATGGGATTTAGTTCACGGGTCTGATGGTTCTGTGGAAGAATTTTTAAAATATGTGGATAAATTGGATAGGGCATTAGAAAGAGCAAATATGCAGTATTTTGACAATGGTGAACACCAACAGGGGGGGGGGGGGTGGTATTCAAACAGGTATGGAGAGAGAAGACAATACAGAGACAATAGATATGAACAACACAGGGGAAACAATAGGGATCATAATGGTAATGACAGAGACAGGGATAGAAATTTTGGAAATAGAAACAGATGGGATGACAGAAACAGGAGGGAACAAAATTGGAGATCAAACAGAGAAAACAGGCAGGAAAACTCCGGACCGCCTCAATGAGGGTCCGCAGTTTTGGGGCGAAAAAATTTAATCACAATAGGACCTACAATAACAACTGTGAATTTACAGACAGAGGAAGAAAGAGAAATGTAACTTATTATTATAATAAAACTAGTGGAAGACAAAACAAATACACACCACAAATGACATTCAACACCAAATTAATACTTTAAATTTTGATCAGAAATTTTGGGATACAATAAGAGAAAATAATCATGTTGAAAGCAATAAGGTAACTACTTCTGAGAACAAGCCAGATGAGGATATTGCAGTTGTGCCAGAATTTTATAATTGAGTAGAGAATGATAATCTATGTAATTCTGAAGTATCTGACAAACATTACAGCTCTGATTTGAATAAGTTATTTAATGAAAATGAAAAGTTATGTGAAGAGAGAGAGAGATGGAACTTAATGTGAATGTGGACAGGATGCATGATGAGGAAAGTTTTGATTTTAATGAAAATATGGAAGCTAATGATGTTGTTGAGAGTTAAATGGAGGTAAGTAATGGTGAGATTAATGCTGTGGGTGAGTATCAGGTATTCGTTGAGATTATTTCAAGTGAAGTAGTGAAGCTATGTGATAATGAAGTTGATAATTGTGAGCATTATGATGAAGTAAGTGTGGTTAGTAATGAGGAAGAGGACACTCATGCATCTGAAGAACAGGTAAAGTTAAGTCAGTGTAACCAATTTAATGTAGCAGAGGACTGTAATGTTGTGCCAGCTAATAGTATGAAGTATTTAAACCCACATACAAGTTCTTAAGGAAAAGGTGAAAATTTTTTAAAAATATTATGGAATAGCTGCAATTACAAAACAGATATGGAAGAGTTGTGGAACTATTTAGCTAAAATTTGTAGAAGGTTATATGCTCACTGGTGGCAAAGTGTAAAATGTAATGAATATCTGATGTATGCTCAACCTGTTGTATCCATAGATGATGATAATGAAAGTGTCAATGTGTGTGTAAAGTTGTTAAAAACTGATCATGAAAATAATGAGGGTAATTTTAGAGAAATTGAAAATGACCTGTTACATGAACCATTAAAAGAAAAAGTAGAAGAATGTGAATTAGGGTGTCCATACATTAAAGCTAAAGTAAAAAATTGGGAGGGTAAATGTCTCATTGATACATGGAGTCCTATTTCAGCTATTTCTGAAAAATTTAGAAATAAAATTAAAGACAGTGTTAATTTTGTTGAGGCCCCTGTGATGGAAGTAAAGATAAGAGGAGCTACAGGCAAACACAGTAAAATCATCAAAAGTCAAGTATTTTTATCATTTGAAATAGAAGATGTAAAATTTGAGCAGGGTTGTTTTGTTATTCCAAGTTTAGAAGAGAACATATTGTTTGGCATGGGCTGGGTGTTAAAGCTAAGTGCTGCATTTAGCTGGAGTGAGATGAAGTTTATTGTGTGTGAACCCAAAAGCAATACAATTGTGTGTACACAACTGTTTATTATACACTGTGGAGAAGGCTGCAATCATGTTCGGAAAATCATAGACTATGAAGAGAATTTGTACTGTTATGATAACAAGCCTAAGCAAAATTTTTCTGGTCAAAATTATTAAAACCTAGTAAAAAGCAAAGTAGAGGAAGCAATAAATTTGGACAGTAATCAAAAGAGACAGTTGGAAAATTTATTGTGGAAATTTCAAGATGTTTTCAATGAAAAACCTGGAAGAGTCAGGAATTATCAATGCATTTTACACCTTAAAAATCATGAACCTTTTTTCCTCAAGCCTTGTAGTATTCCTTTTGCAAAAAGAAAAGAAGTAGAGTGTCAGATACAAAAAATGGAAGCATGGGGTATAATCGAAAGAAGTAACAGTGATTATAATAATCCTTTGGTGGTGGTTTCCAAACATGGACGGGGTGTTAGACTTGTATTTCGTTCTAGGCACCTTAACAAATTTTTGAAAAGAGAAAATGATCATCCAGAAAACATAGATGAACTGTTACGTAATTTTGAATGTGTGAAATTCATGAGCAGCTTAGACTTAACGTCAGGCTTTCACCAAATTTCTTTAGAAATAAATTCTAGAAAATACACTGCATTTTTGTATGGGGGGGAAAAGTTATCATTACTGTGTTGTGCCATTTGGACTAACTATTTCTTTTGCTGAGTTTATTAGAGCATTAGATCTTGTTTTGGGGGATGAACTACTGTCTAAACTTGTATATGTAGATGATATTTTGATTTCTGGAAAAACATGGGAAGAACATTTTGAATTTCTAACACAGGCGTGTACAAAATTAAGGGAAGGGGGTATGACCTTAAAGTTAGAAAAATGTAAATTTGGAGTAAGTGAATTGAAATTTTTGGGACACATTATTTCGGAAAAGGGGATTGAACCTGACAGAGAAAAAATTGAAGCTATAGAGAATTTTCCTGTTCCTAAAAATAAAAAAACAATTAAAATATTTTTTTGGTCTTGCTGGATTTTACAGAAAGTATGTCAGTACTCAAGCTATGAATGCTTCTTGTTTATGTGATCTATTAAAGAAAAATACTGTCTGGGATTGGTCATCTGATTGTCAAAAAGCATTTGATGAGATATAGAAACAACTTTCACAGAGACGAATTCTATATAGCCCTGACATGTCTTTACCCTTTTGTTTGATGACTGACAGCAGTGATACAGGATTAGGAGCACACTTCTTTCAGGAAAAAGTCATAAGAGATCATATTGAACACCATTCCATTGCATTTGCTAGTAGAGTATTACAAAAGTATGAAAAGACTTACACTGTGACTGAAAAAAAACTTTTGGCTATACATTGGGCTTTCAACAAATTTAAAAATTATCTTCTTGGGCACAAAGTAATTGTTTACTCTGACCACAAAGCACTAAGTTACTTACAGGAGTGTAAGCTTTATCATAGTAGAATCACCAGATGGGCATTATTCTTACAACAATTTGATTATGAAATTAAATATATTAAGGGGAAGGAAAATGTTATTGCTGATGCACTTTCTAGGTCACCTATTGGGCTAAATTTTGATAATGAAACAGGCATTGATGACAAAAATTTCAAAATTATGTATTTGAAGGGGATAAAAGAGGAAGGAGAAATTTTAAAAATTTGTAATGACATTAGGAGACACCAAAATCATGATGAAAATTGGAAATTGGTAAAAAGTTATTTGGGAGTTAAGCAAAAGGAAGATGATTATTATAAGGTACACAAAGGGATTCTGTTCAGAAGATTAAGACCTGATTTGGATGACCGGAAATTATGTTGGCCTGAGCAGCACATAGACACATTAGTTAAGTATATACATGAGAGCTTTGGACATTGTGGTTCTGTCAGATGCATACAAAAGATTCAGGAAAACGTCTATTTTTATAACATTGCCAGAAGAGTGGAGAAAAAATTAGCAGCCTGTGACTGATGCCAAAGAGTAAATGTGAGTAATCAAACATGCAGAGGGATGATGCAAAATATTTTGCCCAGCAAAAATTTAGAGCTGACAGCTTGCGACATTTATGGACCCCTCCCCAAGTCAAAAGGAGGTTACACTTTCATCTTTGTGATCGTTGATATATTCTCAAAATGCATCAAATTGTATCCATTAAGGAAAGCCACAAGTAAACAGATTACATCTAAATTAACCAGTGACTATTTCAATAAGGTAGGTACTCCACAAGCAATCATGTCAGACAATGGCTCACAATTTACATCAAAAGTATGGAAAGATTTTGTTGAAAATGCAAACATAAAACATAAACTGAAATCAAAATATCACCCATCCAGTAATCCAGCAGGGAGGTACAGGAGAGAGATAGGGAGGTTGTGCATAACATATTGTAGTAGGAACCATGTAAATTGGATGGAATATGTAAATGATTTCGAAGACATAATGAACAGTTTGCAACATACATCCACTGGCTTTTCACCATTCGAAATTATGTTTAACAAAAGACCCACTAACTTTATTACTGAACACACAGATTTTCCAGTTTGTTAAATTTTGTCACCTCAGGAAAGAGAACAAATTGTAAAAGACACCATGAAAAAAAAAGCAGATTACAGAAAGAAAAGACATGATGCAAAAGGCAGGTTTTCACGCTTTAATATTGGTGATTTGGTTAAAATGAAAGAAAAATCTAAACTTACGACTTCAGAATTAAAGAAATTTTTTGACATTTATATAGGACCATTTGAGGTGAAAGAAAATCCTCACCCAAATGCTTACAGATTGATCTATCTAAAGTCTAGGAATGTAACTGAATTGAAACCTTATAAGTCTGATTTCTAGAATGAAATTTGCAAATCTCAATAACCTGGAATACAAGGAAAATTTTTCGCATTTTATGTTGTTTATGAAGTTTGTTTCCTATCATGTGATATGGAAACTATATATGATACTGAAGCTTACTTATTGCTGAAAGGAAGTGCAAAATGATTTTGCTTGATGAACCATGTACACATGTAATATTCATACTATTCATTGAATATATGCCTAGATGTAAGAAAATATTTTGATGGTTGCTTCTGCATTTTATTTTCTTTGTGTGGTAGGACATGTGCTATTTTAGTTGTAGTTTACTCATGTTAGTTATTAGATATTTTGGTGAACGTTTTTACATTCATATTTTGTGCTTACTATTGTTTAAAAATACTCTTGAAGTATTAGTGGTGTGACTTGTTAAGGAAGTTGTGTGGTGAGTAGTGGAGTCATGAACAATTACTCATTTTGGTAACATAATGTTTATGGATGAGCCTATTATGTATACATGCTTAAATTTTCTTCATGTGCTGATGGCATTTATGCTGAAAATACCTTATTGCTGTTATTATATTTTCTGAGCCTATATGTTGGAAAAGACTGAAATTGGAATATTATGAACAGGCTATGCCTGCTTATTTGCCCACTTGACAGTTGGGATGTATAAAATTGAGGACTTTCCACACTGTGGAATTAAATCATTCTTTTGTGTATTATTGGTGAAGCATTCTGTCTGCCTGTGGAGGCAACACACAGATACTAACAGTTGTCATTTTTCTTAATTTTGTCTTTGTATATAACATGCTTAGGATTAGTGTGATACCTTTTGATATTTTGCATATTATGTTGATGAAATTGAGGATGCTTGTTGTAAAATCCAACCTTTACTTTTGTCATTTTGATAATATTTCTTCTGTTTTTGTAAGACTCAGTGTAGCCATGAGCACTTTTCTTCCTTTGTACATGTCATATTGGAGGTTTTTATGCTATAGTTAGATTGGACCTGTTTGGGGGAGGGGGGGGGGGGGGAGGGGGGTGAATATTGGGATAGACGATATATATCAGTGATGGGTTTCTTAAGCTACTGTAGGGGGATTATCACAGTCATCCGTTCTGCCATGTCTGCGTTGTATTTTATATTGGTGGGCGGCTGTTGATATTCCGCTCTCACTTATTTTTTTGAGCCCTCCCCTTTTATTTCTTATCCTACTGCCTGTCACTGATTCTATTCTATTTTTCTTCTTCTGCTCATGGGAGGGGGCTAGGCTGAACTCTCCAGTAGTACCTATTTCTATCTTTCTTTTCCATCCACATATTTTGAGGTATCGCTCCTCCCTTGTTGCAGTGTCTATAATTGTACCATGTCCTCATGCTCTTCAAGACAGATCAACAAACAATTGTTTTCTTAAATGCTGTCTGGTAATACTTTTCTTTGTCACAAATTACCATGTTAATGTAGTAAACTGTATCTGGTTGAATAACTTTGAAATTAATTTCAAAATTTATTTATATACTATCATACCATATTATAGTGGAGTAAAAATTCCAATTACTTTCACATCAGAATGTTGAAGGGCTATGGATGATAAAAGCTTGCTTATGACATGTCATAAACAAGATTTTTTCTAAAAGTAATGTTAGAAAATGAAAAATTTAATGTGTGTTGTAATATATAGAATTTTTATTGAATATGAATCATAATTGTTAGACTATTATAATCTTTCATATTGTTTCTTTCATGTCATTCTACTAGTATTTGATCATTCTTGGTGACACAATATAACACTGAATATTTGTGTAGGAACTTATACTGAACTGAAGAGTAAAGCCTATGTAATAATTTCAGGTCACCTACCTGTGTAGATAAAGAACCCACCAGCTAAAAGGAACTATGTAAAGGAAATACCTATGGACCTGTTATTAGAGAAAAAACTTAACTAGGAGAACAGGAACTACAGTGGTGAAATTGACAGTGAGTTGTATATAAATGATGGACTGAAAAGAACAATTGGACTCTTGTTTGAAAAAAAATTTAATACTTTTCTTATTTTATTGCCAAGAGACATACTCTGTGCTCAGGTATATAGTTGTAACGAAGATTCAAAAAAATTATGATTTTTTTCTTTGCATACAATATGTTACAGATTAACAGATTACATTTTGATATTTATGTGTACTGTTGTAAAGAGAGTGAAGGGAGGCCTGTTACAGAATTTAGTAATTTTTGCAAGTTTGAAAAGATATGGTTAAAGCAACTTTTAATCTATTACATTTCAATTCTTTAATGTTATACCAAAAGGATCAATAATCTGTATGTACTGTTTCAAAGATACCATTATTCTATATAATGATTATTGTAACTTACTACCTTATTTCTTGCTGTTTGGGACACCCAATCCCATGCAACTCGTGCATGGAATTGTGTGTGGTGTGTGTGTGTGTGTGTGTGTGTGTGTGTGTGTGTGTGTGTGTGTGGGGTGGGGGCATGTTGTAATGGTACTTGAATTACGTAACCATTACGGCGCTTCACCTGAACCTCTCGATACCAGTAATATTCTACTGTGTTTCTGTAGAAGTAGTTAACATATTTCTGAGACAACATTCAGATTTGATTTCATTTGTGATACATTGATATGTTCATATTTCAATGATATTATTCTTATGTGTATTCTTTCTTTTGTCACTATGATCTTTGACGTACTTGTAACTCTGATTTTTGGGCACATAAGCGATTATTAGTTAGTTGTTAGAGTCGGACCGTGAGAGGGTGAAGTCTCGGACGTCATGTTAGAAAGACGCATATTGTAGTTGGCTTATAAAATGTGAGGAAGATGTTTTCAAGTATGTTTTGTATTGTGAAGTGATGTTTTGTGTGTTACGTGATATTGCAATAAAAGCAATTAAAAGGAAGTGTAACTTAAATTCGGAGTGCTGATTATTTTTTCTACATCACCATTGTGCTAACTTTGAAAGGTTTAATCTTAAAGAATGCTTTGTGAAGCGCATCTACAAAACTTTTGAATATAGCAGAATAAAACCTAGGCCTCTTTGCATCCGAGCTTGGAATCATAACCACCTAGATTTTCGACGATTGAGCCATGATTTTACAACGAGACCAGCGTGGGACACACGAAAACATGAATGCCTAGTTTACTCATTATTACATGAAATAACTTTATTAACTATGCTCTAATGACACCTGTCATATAATAACTATGTTGTTGCCCGAAAATGCGGTATTTAGCAGCGTGAGCAACACCACAATCAGTATTAAATTTTGACCTTTGGTGTGGTAGGGTTGTTAGAAGGTGGTTCGATGAGCCCTCTGCCAGGAACTTTGTGATGTGATTTGCAGAGTATCTATGTATGGTTTCTTGGTGCACCTAAATAGTATTAATCGAGAGATACAATTTACTATGAAGAAAGAGAGCAATGGACAACTAAATTTTTTGGATGTATCAGTAACTAAACAGGCAGATGGGAGTCTAGGGCATAAAGTGTATAGAAAAGATACACACACCGACCTTTACCTCCATAAGGATTCAAACCATCATCCCAGGCAGAAGTGAGGTGTCATTAAAACATTGGTGGACAGAGATAATAAGATCTGTGAGGCAGTTTATTTGCAAGATGAACTAAATCAAATGGCTTTTAAGAAAAATGGATACACTGACAACGAGATAGATCGAGCGATTCATCCCAGAAGAAAAGTGTCTGACAACATTCAGCAACAACAACTGTCAGCTGGAAAAGTTTTTCTTCCATTTATTTGCAATATTATGGACCATATTGGGAAAGTTCTGGCCAAGTTTCAAGCCGAAGCAATCTTTAGACCCACCAAGAAGGTTAATGAGTGTTTAAGATTGACAAAAGATGCATGACACCCTTTAGCAACTCCTGGAATGTATAAAATTTCATGTAAGTGTGGGAAGATTTATATTGGAACAATGAAAAGATGTGTCAATAACCACTTAACTGAACACAAAAGGAACTGTTGACTGGGACATACCGATAAGTGAGCTGTAGCAGAACATGTTTTTAAAGACGGTGATCATGAAACAAAATTTAGTGAGACGAGCATGCCAACCAGGATATCACATTATTATGCACATATGTATAGGGAAGCTATAGAGATGGTTGGTTGGTTTAAAGGTGGGAGAAGGGACAAAACTACGAGGTCATCAATCCCTTGTTCCTAATAAAACAATACCACAAGTGTGAAAATAAAATGGACAAAACATATAACACAAAACGGAAAGAAAGGAAAAGCCACAAGAATGAAGGGAAGGCAATGAACACTAAAAGGAACAAAAGAGGACAAGAAAACAACAGAGAGATGCTAGAAACAGAAGAGAGTAAATCAGGAAAGCAGATTACAGTGGCTAGCCAACCATAAGAATAAAAAGGGAAATGCAGCCACTCTGCAACACATTAAAACCTCCACCCTAAAAGCACTATGGTGGAGGACACAGAGGAACAAAGAACATGCGCTAAAACCTACATAGAAGTATAAAACCCACTCTCACGGATAAAATGTAAAACTAAAGCTGCTGTGGAGGCACTGTCGCCCAACACCGAAGGCACGGCGCTAGGAAAGTTAAAAGTCTGCCGCAGAGCGCCTAAAAGTGGGCAGTACATCAAGAGGTGGACGACTGTCATTTGGGAGCCACAACGACACTGAGATGGGTCCTCGCAATGGAGAAGACCATTAATGGCCACTAAAAATAGAGACAAACTCAATGTGAAGCTGTCAGAGGACAACTGATTCCCTGCGAGAGGCCTGCATGGAAAACTTCCACACATTCATAGTCTCCTTAATGACATGCAGTTTGTTGTGTGTGCTGTTATGCCATTCCGTCTCCCAAAGCCGGAATACCCCGCAGTGTAAGACAGAATGCAGGTCAGCTTCAGAGATGCGTATCTCCAGAAGCAGTTTCCACATCACCTGTTTGGCCAGCCTGTCAGCAAGTTCATTGCCGGGGATTCTGAAGTGGCCTGGGGTCCACACAAACACCACAGGATGGTGGGACTTTTCCAGGGCATAGATGGACTCCTGAATGGACACTACCAAATGCTGGTGAGGGTAGCACTGGTCGATAGCTTGTAGGCTGTTCAGTGAGTCAGTACACAGGAGAAGTGACTCGCCAGAGCATGAGCTGATGTACTCAAAGAGCACGAGATATGGCCGTCAACTCTGCAGTGGAAACACTGCAGCCAACTGGCAAGGAGTGCTGCTCAGTATGTCCTCCGTGAACATATGCGAAGCCTACATGACCATCAGCCATTGAGCCATCGGTGTAAACCACTTCAGAGCCCCAGAACACATCAAGGATCGAGAGGAACTGACAGCAGAGTGCAGCGGGGTTAACGGAGTCCTTAGGGCCATGAAAAGGGTCCAGATGAAGCTGTGGCCGAGGCGTAACCCATGGAGGCATATGTGAATGGACTGCAAGTAGCGGTGGTAAAGGGAAGGACTCCAGTTTGGAGAGAGGGGACCGCACGCAAACCGCAATCGTTAGCCCCAATCTGGGCTACCGATGCAGGAGATGGACTTCCGTGGGTGGAAAAGGAGATGGTAATTTGGATGCTCAGGAGAACTATGAATGTGTGCTGCGTAACTGGCGAGCAGTTGGGCACATCTGATCTGCAGAGAAGGGACACCAGCCTCCACCAGTATGCTGGTCAATGGACTCGTCCTATAAGCTCCTGTCGCTAATCAAACCTCACAGTGGTGCACAGGGTCAAGTAAATGCAATGCTGAAGGTGCTGCCGAACCATAAACCACACTCCCATAGTCAATTCATGATTGGGCAAAGGCTCTGTAGGGCTGCAGCAGCGTAGAGCGATCTGCACCACAATTGGTATTGCTCAGGCAATGGAGGGCATTGAGGTGCTGCCAGCACTTCTGCTTAAGCTGATGAAGATGAGGGAGCCAAGTCAATCAAGTGTCAAAAACCAGTCCTAGGAATCGATAAGTTTCCACTACAGTGAGTGGATCATCATTAAGGTAAAGTGGTTCCAGATGAATGGTACGACGCCGACAGAAGTGCACGACACACGACTTTGCGGCTGAAAACTGGAAACTGTGGGCTAGAGCCCATGACTGCGCCTAGTGGATGGCTCCCTGGAGGCACCGCTCAGCAACAACAATACTGGTGCAGCAGTACGAAATGCAGAAGTTGTCTGCATTCAGAGAAGGTGAGACGGAGGGCATGACAGCTGCTGCTAGACTGTTAATGGCCACTAAAAATAGAAAGACACTCAATCCAGAGCCCTGTGGGACTCCATTCTCCTGGATACGGATGGAACTATGGGAGTTACCAACTTTGGACACAGAAAGTACGGAGCGACAGGAAGTTTTGGATAAAAATCGTGAGTGGTCCCCGGAGGCCCCACTAATACAGTGGCAAGGATATGATGTTGCCAAGTTGTGTCATATGCTTTACGTAAGTCGAAAAAGATGGCAATCAGGTGCTGCCATCTGGAAAAGGCTGTTTGGATGGCAGACTCGGTACACACAAGATTATCAGCGACCCTGGCGAAAGCCGCCCTGACATGGAGCCAGCAAGCCACGTCACTTAAGGACCCAACCCAACTGCCGACACACCATACATTCCAGCAGCTTACAAAGGACGTTGGTGAGGCTGATGGGCCGAAAGCTATCCACATCAAGCAGGTTTTTACCGGGTTTGAGCACCGGAATGATGGTGCTCTTCCGCCATTGCGACAGAAAGACGCCATCGCACCAGATCTGGTTGAAGATGACGAGAAGATGTCCCTTGTAGTCAGATGAGAGATGTTTAATCATCTAACTGTGGATGCCATCAGGCCCTGGAGCTCTGTCGGGGCAATGTGCAAGGGCACTGAGGAGCTCCCACTCTGTAAATGGGAGTTATAGGATTCACTGCATCGTGTAGTTGCATCGTGTAGTGAATGAGAGGACGTTCCCTTCCAACTGCCATTTGAGCGCGCAAAGGCGCGAAGGTGGGGGGGGGGGGGGGGGGGGGGTGTAATTCTCCAACACAGAGGCTCAAGCAAAGTGCTTGGCAATTGCATTTGCATAGGTACATAACTCGCCATTTATGGTAACACTGGGGACAGCTGTTGGGGCCTGGTATCCAAAAAGATGTTTGATCTTTGCCCAGACTTTGGAAAGTCATGTGTGGCACCCAATGGTTGAAACATATCTCTCCCAACACTCCTTCTTCCGTTGTTTGATAAGGTAGCGAACATGGGGACGAAGCCGTTTAAAGGATGTGAAATGTTCCGTGGAAGGGTGCCACTTATGCTGCTGTAGAGCTCGCCAACGCTCCTTAATTGCTTCAGCGACTTCCGGCGACCACCAAGGGACTGCCTTACGCCTTGTGCAGTCTAAAAAGCAAGGGATCGCATTTTCTGCTGCAGAAACAATTATGCTAGACACCTGCTCAACCATCACATCGATGTTACCATGTGGGGGAGATTCAGCGGTGACAGCACAGGTGAAAGTTCCCCAGTCCGCCTTGTTCAAAGCCCATCTGGGCAGGCATCTGTGCGCCTGACGCGGGGGCAGTGACAGGAAGATGGGGAAGTGGTCACTACCACACAGGTCGTCATGTGCTCTCCAGTGGATAGATGGAAGAAGTCTTGGGCTGCAAATTGATAAATCAATGGCCGAGCGACTACCATGAGCCACACTGAAATGTGTGGCGGGCCCAGTATTTAAGAGGCAGAAGTCAAATTGCGACAGTAAAGTTTCGACATCTCTGCCTCAGCCAGTAAGCATGGTACCACCCCACAAGGGGTTATGGGCATTAAAATCTCCCAGAAGTAGGAAAGGTTTAGGGAGTTGATCAATTAGTGCACCTAATACATTTAGGGGTACTGCATCACCTGGAGGAAGATATACATTGTAGACAGTTATTTCCTACATCATCCTTATTCTGACAGCCACACTTCAAAAGGTGTTTGAAGGGGCGCATGTTCACTACAGACCAAGTTTAGGACATAAACGCAAACTCCACCTGACACTCTATTATAGTCTCCACAGTTCCTGTAATATCCCTTATAGCTGCGGAGGGCAATACCGAAAGCAGGTGTAAAGCTTAACAGTTGCCATAGCTCAGCCAGGCAGTGGAAAAAAACGCCGAAATTCCACTGGAGGATGACATTGTGAGACTGGGAAGGCATGGAACATTCAATGAGGCAGTTTATGCCTCAGAGTGACCTGCTGCCACCGATTTATTACCCGAGCAGTCTATATCCATTATGTCTTGAGTGTCTGGCGAGATCTAGGTCCTCAGCAGATGCCAAAATCACCACCCCACCCTCAGCTGCAGAGCTTGTAGGTAGCGGTGGTGTGGGTGCCACTGCAATTTACTTGGTCTTGGGGGGGTTTCTTTGTGGATTTCTCTCGCTGCTCCTAGGGTTTCCCTGGCAGGGAGGACTTCACGGGTTGTCTCTGAGACTGAGGATGAGCGTGAAGCCCTATGACCAGCTGCTTTTGGGCTCTTCAGCCACTGGCAGGTGTCGTCTTTCCCACTAGATGAAATCTGGGAAGGAAGTGATCCAAGGGACCCCTTCCTCAAGAGAGAAGGCGAAGTCTTACGCTTCTCCGCTTAGAAGTGGGGACGGACGTCCCCGATGTTTGGGGGGATGTTGCTCCCGAAGTAGGTGGTGCAGGAGCAACAGGAAGGGAAATGCCCCCCCACCATCAAGGGGGCAGGTGCAGTCTTCCGGCTCTGAGAGGTGACCTGGGTTGTCGGAGCTGATGGTACCAGAACTGTTGTAGTGACGGCATAAGATGATGTCATACACACAGGATGCAGGCGTTAAAATTTTCTCTTAGCCCCTGTGTAGGTCAGTCTGTCCAGGGTCTTGTACTCCATGATTTTCCTTTCTTTCTGGAGAATCCCGTAGTCAGGCGAGCAAGGCGAATGGTGCTCTCCACAGTTGACACAGATGGGAGGCAGGGCAGATGGAGTATTGTGATGTGATGGGTGTCCGCAATCTTGGAATTAGACACTGTACATACAGCAAGAAGACATATGGCCAAACTTCCAGCATTTAAAGCACCACATCGGGGGAGGGATATGGGGCTTTATATCTCACCAGTAGACCATCACCTTGACCTTCTTGGGCACTGTATCACCCTCAAAGGCCAAGATGGAGGCACCGGTGATTATCATTCGGACCCTGGTGGACACGCCAGATGAAATGTACACCTCGCCATGCACAGCTAATCGTCGGACTGCATTAGGTCTCTGTGAAATATGATACCCTTGACCATATTTAATCTCTTATGGGGCGTGATGTTTACAGAAACATCCCGCAGCTTGTCACAAGTGAGTAACTCCTGTGGCTGGGCAGAGGATGCTGTTTTGATCAAGACTGACCCAGATCTCGTTTTGGACAAGCCCTCCACCTCCCCAAACTTGTCCTCTAAATGCTCAACAAAAAACTGAGGGTTCATTGTCATGTAAGATTCTCCGTCAGCTCTCGAACATACAAGGTACCAGGGCGAATAATCTACGCTGCCATCCTCAGCCTGACGTTTCTCCCGTGGTGTGGCCAGGGAGGGGAACGATTTGGGGTCATACTTCTGTGCTTTGAATTGAGCTCTAGAGACTGCTGGTGTTTCACCACTAGCAAGAGATGATGGACTCCGCTTCATTGGGTATCATCCACCCTGATGCCACCCACTCTGACCTGGGGCCCTCCCCACAGGCACCACCCAGCCGCAGCAAAGGCCACCTGGCAGGTTGGCTATTGCCAGGAGTCCCAACGCCCCAGGGGGATGTGCATCTACCCCTTAATGGCGCAGACATCAGCAGAGCGATCCCTGTGTGGTCAGGGGGCTACAACCAACAGGGTACACGGCAGCCCTACCACCACAATGGACTGGCTACCGGGCTGGAAGAACACGCTCATCGTCGACACAGAAATCAACACTGCATAATGCATAGTGGAAAACGCACCCAGGAAGGTGTCCTCGCCCGAGAGATGGAGAATGGGCAGGACTGCAATGCGACAACGAGAAAGTGGGCTAAAGATCTCAATGCATGATGGACATGATGCACCTTGCAAGGCGCCCTTCCCCAATTGGCTCACCCTTTGGAAAAATTTTGAAGAATGGAGGTCAAACGGTACACAGGACCATCACACAAAGGCCGAAACGTGTGAAACTCCTTTTAGGCACCTCGTACGACAGGCAGGAATACCTTGGGCCTATTCTAACCCCCGGACCCGCAGGGGGGAGCTATAGTAGACAATAATGACATTAGTCAGAGATGGACTTACAGTCAGTCTCACGTGATGTATGGTGGTGCCCTCTATGCACTGTACATAAACGGGACTTTTTTGAGATTGTGAGAGGCCCCATCACCTTTCCTTTAAGTGGAGTCATATGGAGTTTCGGGAAACAACATTTCACCCTCCTTGTGTAAGCCGGCCGGAGTGGCCGTGCAGTTCTAGGCTCTACAGTCTGGAACCGAGCGACCGCTACGGTCGCAGGTTCGAATCCTGCCTCGGGCATGGATGTGTGTCATGTCCTTAGGTTAGTTAGGTTTAATTAGTTCTAAGTTCTATGCAACTGATGACCTCAGAAGTTAAGTCGCATAGTGCTCAGAGCCATTTGAACCAGTTTGAACCTCCTTTTGTAGTGCAAGGAAAATGATCATGACAAAATAATATTAAATAAGGAGTAAGTTGCAGATATATTCTGTGTGTGGGTGTTTGTTTTCATACGTGCGGGCATTAAATAGGAGGTGTGGAATATTAGAAAACGGCAAAAGGTGAGCAAATAAATGGCTTCACCTGCTGTGGATTGGGTCTTTTGCGTTTTGGTGTCATGGCTTGACCACAAAGAGCAACCACACTCTCCAAGAACGAAAACAAATGACAAGATGTTTTTGTAACAAATGAAATATATTGTATTCTTCCTTGTCATGTTGAGCTTTCGATGTGTACGTAATGAAAGGTTGTGTTTTACTCAAATTCATAAGTCATGCTAAAGATGTCTACACCCACTCAAGGAAATACGTGTTTACAAAAGGAAAGTAGTGGATGTGCTTCTTTGTGATACGAGTAGATGTTATCTTCTTTTGCTCCAATAGCAGCTGCAAAATGTGAAGAAGTCAAGCCTTTCCTCGACTACCCACAGAATTTCAGAGGCAATGATTATCAGGACCTCTAGTTCATGAGAATGAACTATGGCTACTGCCTTAAAAGAAAAAGATAACTACGTCAAATGTTATGTCACATGGCAGATCTCATGAGGTGTTCTGAGTCAGCTTCAACTAATAGGGACGAGCCAGCAGCTACATAAAACCCTAAACCAACAAGAAAAACACTTCAACTTGAGGTGCCTTTGGTATCTCTTGTACATGACTCTCCAGAGTCCTCCCAATACGCCAGTTTGCAGCAGCTTTCAATTGATTGTCAGTAGTCAGGGTGATTTCCAGCTGTTTACAAATATCAAACAACTCATACTGTGTTTAAGAGCGGAATTTAGAGTGGGACTTGTGCAGTGTTCCTACCTTTTTGGTTCATCATCTGAGGGAATTATGCGTAACATTGGAGCTCCTGTGGTAGGCATGAGTTGTGTTCTTGTTGGAGCTGGTAGCATTCTATGTCTACTGGAATGGCCTTTTAAAAATTTTTAGATGTGCCCAATGGTATTTGTGACCCTTACCAGCCATATCCCAAAGTAATGCTATTGTTCTCACAAATAGCCACCTTTGGCACACAAAAGAAATATGTCACACTAGCTCAAGTATCCCTTGAGGTGTGCAATGAACAGATAAAGTGACTGCTAGCAATTACTTGTTTACAACAGTATTACATATACATGACTGCTCTTCAGTTCACACTTGAGTGTCTGTCAGAGGATTTGTCAAACTTCCTTCACATGATTTCTCTTCTGTCCCACTCTCAAACAGTGCACAGAAAAAAAATAACACTTCAATCTTTCTGTGCGATCTCTGATTTCTTGATTTTATTACAATGATCATTTCTCCCTAATTAGGTAGGCATCAGCAAAATACTTTGGCATTCAGAGGAGAAAGCTGATGATTGAAATTGCTTTAAAAATCTCACCACAATGAAAAACACCTTTGTTTCAAAGATTACCACTTCCATATCATGTCCATGCCCTATCTCCTCTGTTTTGCGATAATTCATGATGAGCTTCGAACTTTTTGTGTCCTCCATCAGTCCTATTTGGTAAATATCCCATATTGTGCAAAATGCTCCAGAAGAGGATGGACAAGTGTAGTTTAGGCAGTTTCTTTAATAGAGTTGTTGCATCTTGAAGTGTTCTGCCAGTATAAAATAGCCTTCCAAACAACATTTTCTACGGGATTGTTTCCGATTAAATTGTTCATAATTGCAGTATCTCCACATTTAGTTGAATTGTCAGCCTGAAGATTTGTATGATTTATCGTGTAACCAAAATTTAACTGATAATGTATGGAAAGCACTGGCTGAAAATTACAAATTATTTAGCAATAAAGGAGACAACTCACGGAATGACAGAAGTGCTGCATCATCAATAGGCACACAAACATTAGTTACATTTTACAATTGGCTTTGATCTTCTGATGACTTTACTATATGGTAAACAATAGCATCATTGCAAACAATCTTAAAGGGCTGTTCAGATAGTCTCCTAAATCATTTACATAGATTAAGAGCAGCAGAGGGGCTGTAATACTTCCTTGGGAATGCCGGATATCACCTCTGCTACATCTCGATGACTTTCCATCAATTACTACAAACTAACACCTTTCTGAGGACATCACAAATCTGGTCACACAGCTGAGACAATAATTGAAACAGTCATGATTAGGTGCAACAAAAAGTTACCTTTTTAATAATGGAGTTTTTGCTTAAGCACAGTGTGATAAAAGGCTCAGTAATGAAATATTATAATATAATAGTGCTAACATGAATAATGTATTTGACTCTTTTACTCACTGCTAATATTCCTTGATGTGAGGTTTAGGAAATATGATTTATGTGAGGTAAACTTTTATAGAAAGAGAAAAAGTATGAATTATCACTTTGCATAGAATTCATAGATTCTGTAAAAACTTTTATTCAGTTTCAACCTAACTAATTTTACCTGATAGTGTCAATGTAACAATTGTTATAAAGACCAATCATTTTCAGTGAGAAGGCAGTAACTGTGGAAACATGTAGCTTTTGAGGTACTCCATTTTTCATGGTATTCAAATGAATGGCTCCATCTGGCAGCGAAGTTAGTGCATACTTTCCAACACTGTTAGTAATCATGTGGCACTTCAAAAAAAATCCTACCTTTTTAGGAACTTGGAAATACAAAATTTCCATTCCAGGTTTTGAATGGACATGATTTTTACTTGCAAAGTACTGAGCATGGGAGTTAAAAATATACCATTTTTTAAAATACACCGCATACTTAATGAGTACATTTTGTAATACAGGCATGTGCAAAACAAAAATGAATCATTACTGAATAGTAGAAAAGTAGGCAGAAGAAAATATAAAGCACACAGAATGAAACTTAAATCTTTGGAAGTGCTATGCTCATGCTACACAATAAAACTATTTGTAAAAAATTAAGGCCACAGTTGCAGATTGGTTGTAATGTGTTAGGAGGGCCATTCATAAAAAGTACTCTCCCTGTTTGACAAAAGCTTTATTTACTTTTTAGTTATAATGAGAAGTTAACATAGTTACAACTGATGTGTCTCTTCTAAAATAAAAATTAGGAGTAAACACTTCCCAGATAATGCTATACTTCTGTGAGTACTATGAAGCTGACAATAATACATACAGCACATCATTGCCTCATTAAAACTTGAATGCAATGTCATAGCAACTTATAAAGAACTAAAAAGGAAATCCTCCATAATGACTGGAATAAAAATCTACGACATCACAGCACTCCATCTTCCGGCTAACGGTGCAGCACCCTTTTGAGATGTTCAATAAAGAATAGGCAGTCTCGGTTGCACTTTAAGACTACTGGCAAGTGTACAGAAAGTCCCACAATCACAAAAAATGGCATGTTATCCAATAAAATTTACAGGACACATCCACCAGGCAGAAACACTTGAGGACCACTGGCAAGAGTACAGAATGTCTCACAATCACCACTAATGGATGACGTTCCATTTTTGGTGATTGTGGGACTTTCTGTACACTTGCCAGTGGTCCTCAAGTATTTTTATCCGATGTCTGATGATGCTGCTCCTGTGAGAGTGAAACACATCACAAATAAAATAAATAAAAAAAAAATTTTACAATGAGACTGCTTAGTCTTTCTTAAAAATCTACATGGCTCCACATTAATTTTTGGTTTCTGGAAGAATAGGAAAGTTTGTATCCAACGAAGGACATTCCTGGATGGAACAGTATGTAAAAAGGGAATGGCAATTACTCACCTATAGTAGACTAATGTGTGGAGCATGGAACAGGAAACACTATTCACACTAGCTTTCAAGCTCTCACTCTTTTTTATAGTAAAAGTACACACAATTCCACATACAACCATGCAAACATGTGTTGTAGTTTGGGTGTAACACGCCTTTCTTTCAAACAGACATAGTTGATAATCGGAATAAGAATAGTCCATACAAATATTTCAAATTTATAATTTTGGTGCAAACAGATCTCCATTATTTAGGAACACACATTTTCAGTAACTTTCCTGTAAGGGTAACAGATTTTATTACTAAATTACAATTTAAAAGAAACCAGAAGGATTTAGTGTTGGCCAACTTCTCTTACTCTGTTAATAAACTTACTACAACCTCTCGTAACACATGTACTATGCAAATCTTGCATCTGGATAATTTCAGTGCAGTAGCTTGGCTACAGTAACACATGACTTTTCTTTTGCAAAACATGTAAGTATGTGCATACTGAAGTGGCAATTTGCATGAGAAATATGTTTACACTTTTTGACTTAGTCTGTATCTTTCAGAACCATTTCACTTAGGATCTGAAGAAAGAACATAAATATTTTTTTGTGTTGTGGATTTTTGTTTTTTGTGACATTATCCTTATCCTCAAAGACCTCTCACTATCAGTCTAGGGAACAAGAAGTGTATCTGATCTGATCACATCAGAGTTTTTTAAGCAGCTATCCTTTAATAGTAGAAAGTGTGTACTGTACATAGGGCTTAGTAATCTAAGAAGTGAAAGTACAATCACGTGTAGAAAAACATTTTAATTACAAGGTGGCAGCAAAAGCAGTCTGAAGCCTTTGGGGCAACCTGAATTTTGTTTAACAATCACCCACCATTGTTTACAATCCAAGAAAACTGTTTAGTAGCAATTAGTTACATTGCTGAATATGAGTGATCCTTGCTAGTGGCAACTGTGTAACTTATTTATCACATTTAGTGCCTGTTCTAGGCACCTGTTAGCCAGTCTTTTGTTATCGACATTTACGTCTATACCCTGTCAACCACTGTAAAGTGCATGACAGAGGGTACTTACCATTATATCACTTTGAATGGTTTCTTCTCATCCCACTTCCATTGGGAGCATGGAAAGAATGCCTAAATGCCTCTGTGCACAATGTAATTTGTCTGATCTTGTCCCTACAGGAGTGATAACATAGGGGCTTGTAGTAGATTCCTACCTAGTTCACTTAATATTGGTTCTTAAAATTTGTAAGTTGGGTTATATATACTCTGCAGATTACTGAAGAGCGTGGCAGAGGGTGCTTCCTATTGCATTGCATCACATTTTAAGGTTTCTTACTGTTTCAGTACCTTATGAAATTTGGTCAGGAGGACTGCTTTTATGCCTCTGTATAACGGAAATTCTCTAACTTATAGCAAATCTATGCATGGAGCACAGAAACATGTAACAGAAAACAGCACTCACAGTAGCTTTTGAGCGCTAGATTTCTTTCTAGCAGTAGTATACGCATTCACATACACAACAACACAAGACACCCAAACTAAACCTCTTGTGGCCACGGAAAGAGTCTGTCGTTAATGTAATACTGCCTTTGCTGTCCCTTTGGGCACAACACGTAGGAGGCAACATCATATTCCTAGATTACTCACTTAGTTCTGCTTCTTAAAAATTTTACGGGCAGAATCTAACTTCAAGCAGCTGCCAGTTCAGGGTTTGCAGCATTCCCATGATGCTCACCCATAGCTCAAACACACCTAAGACCATCCCTGTTACTGTTCTTTGTATCCAACCAATGAAACAAAGACTGACACCTACAACTGAGCCTATCCATTCAATTCCAAATGCTAAAAATTTTTATATGCAGGTTTTGCATATGTATACATCTTCTAACTGCGCTTTTTTACATTGTAATCATCAGATAACATGATTTTAACCAATGTGGCTGGGAGTGTTAGCGACCTTACTTGTGACAATTATTTATGAAGAAACAGTCATGATTGCAAAATTTTATTTACTTAAAATGACCAGTTTGGCACATGTAGTAGGGCATATTCAGATCGATTGCACCATTTGCTGGAGTTCGTGACATGCTGAACAGCTGCATGTTGCAGCTGTGACCAGTTATTGTCTTGACAACACTCACTGTTCAGCATGTCATCAGCTCCAGCAAATGGTGCAGTCAGTCTGAAGATGGCATACTGTATGTGCTGAAACCGGTCATTTTAAATGAATGATATTTTGCAATTGTGACTGTTTCTTCATAAGTAATTATGGGACAATATGTTGCTGCATTTTTTGTGAAGTGTAAAATTTTACATTTTTGAACATTTAAAGCAAGTTTCCACTCTCTCTGCCACATTCAAATCTTATTCATTTAAATATTTGTACATCTTTTTTCAGACAGTGCTCTAGCTCAATAACTGCATCATTCGCCAAGTCATAAATATACAATATGAATGGCAAGGGTCCCAAACCACTTCCCTAGAGCACACCTGAAGTTATTCCTACATCTGTTCGATGGCTCTCCCTACAAGATAACCTGCTGTGTCCTCCCTACCAAGAAATTCTCAATCCAATTGCAAACTTCCTTTGATCCCAATGTGACACTACTTTCGTCAATAAAAACTCGTGTGGTACCAAGTCAAATGCTTTCTCGAAGTCAGAAAACACCTTATACACCTGACTTCCTTGATCCACGGCTTCCTGGACATGTGAGAGAAGTGCAAGTTGGGTTTTGCACGATCAATATTTGCTGAATACATGCCGGTTGGAAAGACAGAAATTATTTTATTACACACATCATTATGTTTGGATTCGTAATATGTTCTAAGATTCTACAACACATGGATGTCGAAGACATTGGTGGGTAATTTTGTGAATCACTTCTGCTGCTCTTTTGTAGATAGAAGGGATCTTGGTTCTCTTTCAACCACAGGGCACAGTTTTTGTTTTTTGGAATGTATGGTGTATTATGGCTAAAAGCCACAAATTCTGTACAGAAGTGGATAGGAATTCTGTAGGGCCTTGGAGCTTCATTCAGTTTTAGCAATCTCAACCGTTTCTCAACGCTGCTGACACTAATATCTGTATTACACTAATATCTATATCACTCATCTTTGCAGTGGTCTGAGAATTAAAAATTGATCTTCCCTTGTACACAAACATTTGAAATTGGAGTTCAGAATTTTTGCTGTTGTTCCATTACCGCCAGTTTTAGTTTCTGCCCCATCCATGAGTGTCTGGATAGTAACTTTGGTGCCACTGTCAGTTTTTGCACAAGAGAAGAATTTCTTTGGGTTCTGTGAGGGGTTCTTCAGTAATGTCAGTGGGTTAGATTGAGGTGTGAATTGATTAAAACCGATAGGACGGCAGTCACCACTCTCAAGAGGCCTTAGAGCAGGGCCAAGTGACAAAGCACTGTTGTTGCTAGCTATAATATGGTGGGTACTAACGTGTAGGTTATAGCAGAATTCTTTTGCTACCAAACTTGGGAAATTGTTAATGTAAAGACCAGGAACATTCCCAACTACAGTGGAGGAGGAGGGAAAGGACCTGAGACTATGCAGGGTTTAGGCAAAATTTGATAGCCTTAAGAGGAAGCATGTGTGACTGACTCCTGTTCAGAGTGCAAGGAAGGAAAGAAGATCAGAATTTAAAGTCTCATCAACATCGATGTATTTGGAGCAGAGCACAAGCTCAGAGTGTTTCAGGAGAGAGGAGGAGGAGGAGGATATTAGTGTTTAACGTCCCGTCGACAACGAGGTCATTAGAGACGGAGCGCAAGCTCGGGTGAGTGAAGGATGGGGAAGGAAATCGGCCGTGCCCTTTCAAAGGAACCATCCCAGTATTGGCCTTGAGTAATTTAGGGAAACCACAGAAAGCCTAAAGCTGGATGGCTGGACAGATGTTTGAGCCATTGTCCTCCCAGATGCGAGTTCAGTTGCGCTAACTATTGCGCCATCTCACTCAGTTATTCAGAATGAGCAGCAGCGATGCTGTGGAGCAACAACTCGCCCTTTAACAACCTCTCATGACACTTTGTCTTGCCAGCCTCCCATAACTTCATCAAGATATTTCACTATTAAGCTCCCGTGATGATTTGCCCCTTGCATAGTCTGTCACCACCATCCCAGTTGCTGTGTGAACTGTGTATATAGCTCAGGAACAATCGGAAGTGAGAAAGCTGGCTCACGTACCTCTCTTGGAACCTGCAGCAGCTTGCTGTAGACAAACTGCATGGGAGAGCATTGTATGCCTTCATTCACTGTTGTTCCCAATCCGAACATGGCCACAGGCAGTGATTTGGACCATGGTGAGGGGATAAACATTAGGCCAGTTTTGTGTGTGTTTCGGAGCTGCTCCACCATCCTGTTGCCTGTGGGATGGTAGCATGTTGTGCAGCTGCACAGTAGTAGGAGTTCATGGAAAAGCTGGCTTTCCAAATGCCTCCCACAGTTTGTGGTTATGTTCTCAAGAATGCCAAACCTAGAGAAACTAGAGTGCACTAGCACTCTTGCAAAGATCCTGGCAGATATGTCCTGGTTTGAGGCAACTTCAGGCCACCTGGGAAAGCAATTGACGACTGTGAGTAAATAGCATTGTCCTGTAGAGTATGGTAGCATGCCCATGATGTCCACTTGCATATGTGAAAATCTTGCTGATGGTATTGGAACATGAGTGATCAGTACAAAGACATGCCTGCTGATCTTATAACACTGGCATAACAGTCATGACATGATTTTGTTAGATAAGAACTTGGATGTGGCTCGGAGTCCTGAATGGACGACATTGTGCAGTGTATTGAAAACCTTACAGTGATGCTGTTCTGGTGTGTACAGTTGCTGTGTGTCCTTGGAGCCTTTCATGGTAGTGGGCTTCAATTTGGAGCCGAGATGCTGTTTCTTTGTGAATGGTTTTAAACAAACACAGTTGCAAACTAGGCAATCTATGACAAGGTTGTTTTTTCCTGATATGTGACACACATTAATTGTGAATTGTGCGATATAGTCAGACTGCCTGCACTGCTGCAGTGTCTCACTAAAAGATAGCTATTAGTGGCTTGTGGCCCATAAAATTACAAAGTGGTTCCCTTTATCAGATGGTCCAAAATGCTTGATAGCTAAGTAAACAGCAATCAATCAATACCACTCCATTTTTGCTGCTGCTGCTTTAAGATTTTAAAAACAAATGTGAGTGGTTGCCATTTACCATCCACTTTTTATTGAGGAGCTGTGCCCACTACTGCTTGACTTTTATCAACCATAAGCACTAAAGACCTGCTCAATCTTGGATGTCCCAGCAGCACTGAACGTGACATGTTTCTATAAGGTCATGGAACACTGCTTCAGCCACTGGACTCCTTGGTATTTTGTGATATCCTGTAGTGAATTTACCAGGGAGGGGGTCCTGGGCAGCTGCTACATTATGCATGTAACATCAGTAATAATTCAGCATATGGAGGAATCTGTGGATCCTATTTAAGTTGTGGAAAGGATCATCTGTTGTACTGCTTTGACCTGTTTGGGCAATGGTGACAGGCCTGCCATGGACAGCAAGTAGCCCACGAATTTAATGCTGTGCTTTCCCAATGCACACTGTTTTGTTAATAATTATGCAATACTCTTGTAGGTGGTTAAAAAGTTGCCACAGATGTTCAACATGCCACTATACTGAAGTGGAGAACACTATAATGTCGTTCACATGGGAAAAAAAAGTAATTCATTAAACACCTCATGCATAAACCATTGACAAGTTTGAGTAGTGTTTCTGAAGCACATGGCATAAAATTACATTGAAACAAGCCATGGTGTGATCACTGCTGTTTTATTGATGCCAGGTGTAGCCCTGGGAATTTGGAAAACACCTTGGTACAGTCTGTAACACTGAATATTTTGGCATTGCTAATAGTACTGTTGAAAATAGCCACTTTGGGTACAGGGTAGCAGTTGGAATTGTGCAGACATTAAGTGCCCTATAGTCTCCAAATACTCTCCAACTATCCGACTTTGTCACAATACCTCCTTTCAGGATTTGGTTGATTTCTGTTTGCGCCATGAGGAACTTAGAGGGGGGAGGGGGAGAGGGAGGGAGGGGGGGGGAGAGGGGGGGGGGGGGGAGAGAGAGAGAGAGAGAGAGAGAGAGAGAGAGAGAGAGAGAGAGAGAGAGAGAGAGTTGAGTGAAATTGTCTTGTATGTAGGTAAAGACATGGGAGGAGTAGGGGTAGGGGAGAGGCTTTTCTTTTTCGCAGGTTGGCAACATCCACAACATGAACGGAAACAAATGAATAGACAAACACTGTGGCAGTGCAGAATGAGAACTAGTTCAAGAAAGTGAATTTTAAATAGTGCAGCACAGGAAATACTGCGAAATGCCAAAAACTGCCAAGTGCAGATGTGAAATGAAGCCTTTTGACACCAACCGCCACTAGCAAGGAGAGAAGGAGCAAAGTAGGTAAAGAAACACAATAAGTATCTTGCAGACCAACTTTACAAAGAAAACTGTTTTCAACCTAAAACAATCAAAAATGTACAAATGTATGTATCCAATTTACAGAATAACCACAGAAGGTGCTTTACAAATAAAAGTGAAATGCATCTGGTGCAATTTTTTTAATTAGGTTGCAGTCAGGTCAAGGTGGATAACCTCTAGTAACAGATCACAATATTCTTCTTGTGTGATGCGCATGTGTGCACCCTACATTGCTGCATGTGCAAAACCAATCATAATACCTCAGCACAGGTGGTGCGGCAAAGGTACTGGAGAACTTCGTACAGGAAATCACAGGCACATCATACTGCACTTGACCCCCTTGGGAGGCAACATCTTTTCTGTGTATGCTGGCACCAATTGATGGCTGATCAGGTCGGGCACAAGTCAAAAAGTTGTGTTAAAAGTCTGCACCAATGATAGGGCAAGGCATGTCTGCAATCACAAAGATCTATGTTGAGTGGAAGTTGTAATCCAAATGCAACTGTAACTGCTTTTGGCCGTAGATAGGGATTCTGGAGTAGTTGGTTGCAATAAGTACATGTAGCACTGTTACCATTAGTACGCCACCAGTCGTCCTTGGATACACAATGAAATTTGAACCCACCTCAATCAGTACCTCTTAACTTGATGTTGGTGCAACCGGTTGATTCCAGATAGTGTGGCATTCGCACATCTTTGTACCATGCTCAGTTTTGGGTGCACATGCTGTTGCTGATGGATGTTAGTGTCCAGATCTTTTCAGTTTGGGTAGGGGTAGTTGCAGAGTTGAGTATACTGATGGGCAGAATTGCTGAAATGCCTGTGGTATAACACCATTGCTCTGCCGAGTCTTGTGGCATAGCGTTTTTTTCCATTTTTCCAGCTGTGACTTCGTAGCTGTTGTTGATGTGTCACTACCTGCACTCTGAGTTTTGTCTCTTATGCTGCCAGTTACTCCTTGGTGGTGTCATAAGATGTGTGCTGCTGATGGGAAGTATTCATGTACATTTCAGAGTCAGTGATGTCAGCTTCATACGAAGCACATTCTGCGCCTGCTGTCTTGGCTGTTATTGATGTTTGCACATGTAGAAATTTCACATAAACTGTTTGCGAAGGTATCTGCTGTTTTTGCTAACTCTTACAATGTTAAGTTCATTTGTGCTGAAATGACAGAATGGAGACTGGCTGGAAGTTTATGAAGCCACAACACACTTAAGGATTGTTCGGGCAGTAGTTTAGGACCTGCTACTGACCATAAGAATTTGAGGCCTTGTGACAGAGACTTGTGTAATCACAACTCTGGTGACAATGTGTAACGCTGTATGAGTGCTTCCTTTAATGCAGCATAACTTCATTGTGACAAAGTTTCTTCAGTCATTTGTAATTCCAGATGTAAAACCACTTCTCTAAATTTATCAATGTTATTGAACATCCTATGCTGCTGAAATATACATTCAGCCTGCATTAACCAAAGCTGTGTCATATTCGCCAGAATGTGGAACGCTTAATGTTTCTGTGTCAAGCATATGTACTAACATCTTACGAGTTTTCATCTGTTATTCTGTACATAAGTTTGCTGCATCCCTGGAATATTTACACTAAGCTGGCTCTAAAGCAACTGAGTGGTTGGAAAAACTTAACACTGATGTAGATATGCAGACTGAAGCAATGAGTGAAGATTTGTACCAAAGCCAGGATTCAAACCTCGGTCTCTTGCTCACAAGGCAGATGCACTAACCACTACGCCACCCTTGTACAATGGCTTTGCACAACTGCATGTGCACTGTTCCCACGCCACTGATGAGTTTTATTATTTGCGTAGTTCAGCTCTGTCTTAATGTTGACTAAATTCGTCGAGTGAAAGAGGGGACGGCACAGCTGATGAAGAACATGTTGCATATGGCGATCATTCACCAGTAACTGACACTGTCTGACTGCTTCTCGTAATAACTCTTATTCAGAACTCCTTTTTTACAATAATTACAGCGATTTATTTCTGATACCTATGTACTTGAGGTACCACCTAATGCATTACTGGCCGTTAAATTGCTTCTTCCCACTTTCGCTGTTATACCCAAAGTTCCTCATTATACATTCTTCGTTTTTTTCCTCCGAAGTCCAACAACCGCCTCGGAGTATCCTGCCGCTGCGACTCTGAACCTGCATGGAGCGACGTCATCAGCCTCACTGTGTTTGCTCAATGACGGCACACTACTTGCCGCGTCAATGAAAGTCTGTGCCGGTTGCTGGCTTGATGTTTGTATTATTTGCACATATAAAAACCAAATACTTCCGCAGTATTTATGCATATAACTAACAAATCCTAACCCGCAACTCAATTTTATCATTTAATTAGAATTTGTGCTAGGCCAGGGGCGATAGATGGCGCATGCAGCAGACCACTTGTCTGTTACACCACACACAGACTACTCTAGCATGCCTCTCTCCTCAATGTAAATTCCTATTCATACCTCAGCCCATTTGGTATTCCCCCTAAACTCAAACAGCATAGCAGAGACTCTTCAACTGAATTGGAATTGCATCTCAGCACTGAACAAAGTGGGGGATCCTGCCTGAAAACCAGATGTTAGTGCTTTAATCAAATGAAACTATATTTTCCAGGGACCTCCTTTATTGCCAGAATGCAACAGGCCTACTAGAGAAACTGCCTTCCCCTCCATCCTCTTCTGGAGTACTGCTGAATGGTATGGGATCTGCATCAGATAGGATTGGTGGAGGAAGTCTTAAGAAGTTCAGAGAACAGGTCTTTTATATTATTGCGAAATATGGGAGACAGTACCATAGATATGATATGCGACTTGAGGTGCAATCATTAAAATAAAGTTTTTTTTTTGTTGCAGCAGGTCCTTTTGTGAATTTTGAAGCAACAATTTTCTCCTCCAAGTGGGAAAATATTCTGTTGGTAGCCACCCACCCTACATAGGTTGAAATGATCCATCATAATAAAATAAGAGAAATCAGAGCCTGCACTGAAAAATTTAAGTGTTTGCTTTTTGCCCATGCTGTGCGAGAGTCGAAGGTAGAGAAATAGCTTGAAGGTGGTTCAATGAACATTCTGCCAGGCACTTAATTGTGAATTGCAGAGTAATCACGTAGACATAGTAGATGCAAGCCCTAGATTTGACAGAAGTCTGCTTCTGTTCTTACCCGTTCTACTCACATCTATTACATATGTGTTGCAGGGACTTATCTTCTTCTCTTTCTATGAAGCATCTTCTTGATGGAGTTGCTGACAGAGATGCTGACCACCTACTGGCTACATAAGAATTGTGACATTCCTGTTGTCATCAGTTCATACACTGTTTTATTTCAGCAAACAGGTGAAGTGTGTGTGTGAGTGTCTGAGGCAATGAAATTAACAATGTTGACGCTATTTAGCGTGTAACTCATCCGAGCGACTATACATTAATGTGAGGTACTGAACCAAAATCAACAATTCAGTGCAAATTTGATTATACCTTCCTGGAGATTGGAAACCCCTATCTTAGTGTGTCACTTGGTCTAATGACCTTAACATATTCCATCACTCTTTATAGATGGCTAGAGGTTACAACATGACCTTCATGATTTCATACACAATTACATATGCACCCTATTTCTGTTCAACCAGCAATTGCACAATATGAATAATTTAGAAGGCTATCAGAAAACATCCTTTGGTTAGCTGACACATACACACACACACACACACACACACACACACACACTCTCTATTCACCTACATCGTGCCGGCTGGACACAAAAGAGTGGGGTTCCAGTTCGGCAGGTGGAATATGTTGGGGGTTGTATTGGTTGGGGTAGGCAGAGGGAGTGAGAAAAAGGAGGAATAGTTTGGGACGGGTAGCTAGCACCTCAGAGGACACCAGCACAACAGTTATGCGGGAGCAGTGTTGGCAGGTGCACAAGCTCGAGCTCAGCATGTGACACGGGCACCATGGCTCTGATGAGGTGCAGTGCACTATGATGGTGACAAGGAGGAATGGATTATGAAGGGGAACTGTTAATTCGAGGGTGTGGGTGTAGTGGGCTAGCAGAAGTCGAGGCCAGGGGAATTAAGAGAGCACAAGTTGTGTTGCAAAGATAACTTTTATCTGCGTACTTCAGAGGATTTGGTGCTGGAAAAAAGTATCACAAAGGCAAGGGTTGTGAAGCAACCATAGAATTCTAGCATATTGTGCTCTCAGCAGTGTGTTGTGCCACTGGGTGGTCAGCTCTGCCCTCTGCCATAGTTTGGTGGTTGCCATTCATTCTGGTGGACAGTTGGCTTGTGGCCATGTCCTCAAAAAAACAACGTGCAGTGGTAGGAACACAGCCAGTATAGGACTGGGCTGCTTTCACAGGTGGTTCTGCCTCTGATGAAAGAGCATAATCCTATGACAGTACTGGAGTAGGATATGCAGGGTAGGTGAACTGGCAGGTATTGCACCTTTAGCAAGGTGTTTTAAAGTCTGAGGAGCATAGGGATTGACCAGGAGGAAGTGTAGGTTGGGTGGGTGACAGAATGTCACTTTAGAAAGAGTGGGAAGGCTCTTGGGTAGGATGTAGCTCATTTATGAGCATTAGGACAGATAATTAAAGCCATGGTAAAGGATATGGTTCAATTGCTCCAGTCAGCACCTCCTATAGTACCAGTTGCGAAAGTTTCAACTAAATCGCACGCTATTCTATGAACTGCTCATCAGCTAGACCACAATTAAAACACTACCCTAACAACAAACCCCCACATTTCATCTCCAAATCTACCACCCCTCCTCAAACATTGCTCTCCTATCAGAATTTTGTATCTTTCCTTTTCCTTCCCTGTGTGCGACAATAATGCTCAGATTCACCAATTTGTCATTCCATGTCATGTTTTCCTAGCAACATTCCATCGCAAAAACACACACAAAAAAAAGTTTTGCATCACCCCTGTTCCCAGAACTCCTGAAGACAGACATTGACTGTGTATATTGTATCAACAGTCGCTTTGACTGTTCAGAGATGTCGCTAAACCCACCCAAAGATGTAAAGAACCATATATGAGCAGCACCTATTAGACGGAAAGGGTCCGACAGCTGATCAGTTCCAGTCATTCCACCAGGAAGAAGGTACACGGCTCGTGTTCTCTGTAGTTCAACCACGCCTAGACGATCGTGTCCGCATTGTTACTCTGAGCCAGGAAGGGCTCCCAACAAGGGATGTCTCTAAGTGAACCAAAGTGACGTTGTTCAGACATGGAGATTCACAGACAGGAACTGTCGATGACATGCCTCACTCAGGCCACCCAAGGGCTACTACTGCGGTGGATGACCACTACCTACGTATTATGGCTTGGAGGAACCCTCACAGCAATGCCACCATGTTGAATAACGCTTTTGATGCAGCCACAGAACGTCATGTTACAACTCAAACTGTGCGCAATAGGCTGCATGATGCATGGACCGCTCGGGATTGGCATCACGTTCTCTCCACCAATATGGGAGTCGCATATGCCTTCACCAGACAATTGTTGGAGACGTGTTTGGAAGCAACCCAGTCAGGCTGAATGCCTTAGACACACTGTCTAGTGAGTGCAGCAAGGTTGGGAGGTTCTCTGCTGTTTTGGGGTGGCATTATATGGGGCCGACGTACACCACTGGTGATCATGGAAGGCACCGTAATGGCTGTATGATATATGAATGCCATCGTCCGACCGATAGTACAACATATTGGCAAGGAATTCGTCTTCATGGATGACAATTCGTGCCCCCATCGTGCACATCTTATGAATGACTTCCTTCAGGATAATGAGATTGCTCGACTACAGTGGCCAGCATGTTCTCCAGACATGAAACCTATCAAACATGCCTGGGATAGATTAAAAAGGGCTGTTTATAGATGACGTGACCCACCAACAACTCTGAGGAATCTACAACAAATCTCCATTGAGGAGTGGGACAATCTGGGCCAACAGTGCCTTGATGAACTTGTGGATAGTATGCAAGAGGATGTGCTACTGGGTATTAGAGGTACTGGTGTATACAGCAATCTGGACCACCACCACTGAACGTTTTGCTGTACGGTGGTACAACATGCAATGTGTGGTTTTCATGAGCAATAAAATAGACGGAAATGATGTTTATGTTGATCTCTATTCCAATTTTCTGTAAAGGTTCTGGAACTCTCGGAACTGTGGTGATGCAAAACTTTTTTTGATGTGTGTACATCACTGCACCATATAGGTGCATCAGTTAATGAAAGTATCCCTATCCCTTGCTAAAATCCAGTCCCATATCCTTTTCTCTAAATGCTGACTAAGCCATGGAATCCCACCCCCCCTCCCCCTCCCTCCCTTCCCAACAGCCTAAATGTAAAAATTCCCTTCACTGAATTGCAGCCATCTTTCCATAGTTGTTTCACATAGCAGATTCTGCCAGTTCCTGTCCCTCACAAATCTGGTACTGCAGAAATATGTCACCATCATTCAGGCATCACAGAACCACCTCTGCTCCCTCTTCAAGGTATTGATGGCGTGCAATCCCCACTATGTACACAACATCACAAAAACTGAAAGCCTTGCCCTCCATCGGTCTGGAAGAGCTCTCCAGACAACACCTCCACAAATTATCAAACTTGCTGACATCCTACTCCCAACTTGGGAGTATTACCACCCATCAATACCTATCCTACCCACACTGAACCTCTCTGTCAACCCTTCACATGCAACACATACCCTGCTTTGGTGACTTTCTATTTGCCATATTCTCCAAAACTCCATTCCAACTACGAAATCCAAATCTCAAATGAACCCGAAACAGTGTTGTTAACCTTTTCACCAAGAAACCTCCATCCTATAGATGTTTCAGCCCTACCTAAAAGCCTTACTTCTATCACACACGCAGGTTTAACCATGTTGGACTCGTCAAAGACCTACTCTCCTCCTCCCAATCCCTACAATCTATGCTCTTCTTTGCTACCAATCCCCCAAACAGTGCCAATCTAATACCAACATTAAACTCTGCCTCAACCATTTATATGAATATTCAACCATCCATCCATCCATCCATCCATCCAGGAATTCCTTACTTCCAATTTGGCCTCATATTCCCTCCCCAAGAACACAAACCTCTCAATGGAAGACAGACCCCGATTTAAGGCGACTTCACACACCATCAGTGATGCGACGGCACCTTGACCAAGCTGTAATTGCACCGGCCGTGACGCCACAGTGATGCCTAGCCACAGTGGTCAGTGTTTCTTGTAGCGCATGGCAGTGCACTTGAGCAGCTGGAATAGAGAAGTCTTCAGTCGATGATCTCGTGCTGATTGCTGTGATTCTGGATAAAGAAGAGGCAAAATGGAAGTGGATTCATCAGGCACGGAAAAATAGAGCAACAGAAGGGGAATTTGTGACTTTGTACAGGGTACTGATTGGTGAGCAAAGTTTTACAAACAATTCAGAATGTCAGAAAATTCATTCAACTTATTACTGGAAAAGTTGGATGTTCGTCTAAAAAAGCAAAACACACACTCGAGAAAAGCCATCACACCAAGAGAATGGCTCGGTGTTTGCTTGAGGTTTGTTAGTATATATCATAATTAACATATGCTTTGAGAGGTTATTGCTAGTTAATTATATGAAATCAACATTTATCATTATTGGCTACTGATGTATAGTCTTGAGTGTTTTCTTCTGTTTCATGCGATTCTGATTTATTACCGTCATGGGCATCTGCGAAAACTTCGTTTGCTGTATTTGCACTGTCTACTGTTTTTCAGAGATTTGGTCACTCGAGAAAGGCTAAACATGATTTCATTTAGTTATCACATGGGGCTAGTAAGGTTCACAAGATCATGCAAGAAACCTGCAAGATAATTACAGACAATATGATGGACGAATAGATGCCTCCTATGACAGAAGAAATGTGGAAGAACATATCTAAGGATTTTTATGAAATGTGGAATTTTCTGAACTTTATAGGAGCTTTAGATGGGAAACAGTTTACTATACAGGCTCCTTGAAACACTGGATCACTTTTTTGTAACTACAAAAAGACATTTTCCATAATTTTGTTGGACCTCATAGACACTCAAAGTAACTTTATTGCTGTCAGTGTTGGAGCATATGGAAAGAGTGATGGTTTTATTCTAATTCAAAATTAATTAAAGTGCTTCGACAAGGTTCCTTGAATGTACCAGCATATTCTACCATAGTCAAGTTCCATACATAATTGTAGCTGATGAAGCATTTCCTCTAAAAATGTACTTCATGCAACAATATTCAGGACATAATTTGGGCAATTGAAAGTGTAGCTTCAACTCTCAGCTCAGTTATGCCAGGAGGACATCAAAAAACAGTTTTAATGTATTGTCTCAAAAATTTAGACTTTACAATAGGCAGATTCAAGCTGCTCCAAAATATGTAAATTACATAATTAGGGCCAATTGCTTACTGCGTAATTTTATCATCCCTGAGGTAGATTGATGAAAGCTTCCAGCTGGGGAAGGCAGTTCAGAGTACATTGGTACAGAATAATCTGCCAAGTGAGACAATTCTGGAGCTACATACAATTATGTCACTCAGCAAGTCAATACGAGCACTGTAGGTCACACTGCAAAATTTAGATTTACAAGGAGGGAACATAAAAATGGATATATTTCACGTAAGAGAAATATTCACTGAATACTTCTGTTCTGAGGCTGGGTGTAATCTTTTGCCGACCTTGTTTGTATTCATTGACAAATTCAGAAATATACTTGTATTACCAGTTGTTTTTATTTATGCTCTTATTTTGTTCCATAGTATTATTCTTGAGATCTGTTTCACAGATCGCTCAGATTTCGGATATAATGTAATGAACACACACGTGAATAACAGTAAATTTTGACCCTTTATTGCCAAATAAATATCTGAAATCAACATTCATCCACCATCGCTAATCAAAACATGCACATAACAAATCAAATATATGTTACATATGTAAGAAATAAACCTGTGATCTGTGTGTTAGTTTGTGTACGTGCAAAGCGTGTTGAAAACACTTTCATTTAGACATGGAAATTAATCATGACTGTAACATAAAAATGAAGGTTTAACTAAATGTAAAACTGTCTTTTAACTTCGTTTCCATTCGGCAGGAGGATGAGCATACTGTTTCAATGAACAGGTGAGTGAAGTGGCCTGTTGGCCCGGATCAGTAGACAGTGCTGTTAGTAACTCATTCCCTGAAGTAGTCTGATGACAGATTCCTTTGAACTGTTGCAATAAATGGTTGAGAGAAATTGACTGTTGGCTTTGATTAATAGAAGATGTACTGTGACATTCATTCCCTGAGGTAGATTGATGAAAGCATCCAGCTGGGGAAGGTAGTTCAGAGTACATTGGTACAGAATAATCTGCCAAGTGAGAGAATTCTGGAATCTGCTGGTGGTCCATACACATTTTGAACTCATATTTTTGAACAGCAGCAAATATATCTGCTTTGGCATAATGCCAGTAATGTGGGGGCTAAGTTTTTCAAAGCCGGAGCTAAAAAAGCGTCAACAGGGTGTAGTGGTGATGAAGGGCAACGTGTACTTACTTTCTTTGTAATGCGGTACAATGGTAGTTTCTGGGAGAGTAGCATTTGGTACCAGGTTTTTTTCCTTCAATGGTACAGTCTGTTGGGTTTGGATTGCATGGGGTGGGACTTTGTGATTCTACACATTCAGGATTACTGGCCTCTGTTGTATATTCTTCAATGTTTTCTTAATTTTTGTGAGATTCTGCTTCACTGCTGCTGAGACCACCAGGGACATTTTCATTTGTTCTTTCACCATCAATGTTAGTCCTGGTTTCCCTCTCATCAAAGCATTTCTCCAAAAAGCTCATATGCTCTGAAATTTATAAAGCTTTAAATTTTTGTTCTGTTGGCCACTCACTGAATTAGTTTTCTTCAAAGATTTTCTGAAGTTTTCTAATATTTTCCCATCTAGCATTACGCAACAGCCCTGAAATATACAAAAAAGTTATTTTAGCAGCTGAGGTTCTTTCAGTCTCAATTTCAAAATCAGCTATTTACCCTACTGTCAACTTTTTTCAGATATTTGGCCAATGGAGATGTGCTAAACAGGCTGTCATTTAGCTATCACATGAGGCATAGTGCAGTCCACAAGATCGTATGAGGAACCTGCAGGATATATTCAAGCAATATAATGGACAAACTGATGCCTACTCCGATAGATGAAATGTGAAAGAACATGCTGGTTTTTATGAAATGTGGGATTTTTCCAACTTTATAGGTGCTTTGGATGGGAAACACTTTTCTATTCAGGCTCCTTCGAACACAAGATCTCTATTCTTTAATTATAGAAAGACATTATCCATAATTTCATTGCCTCTTTTAGACACTCAATGTAAGTAGCTATATAGCTATTGATGTCAGGGTATATGGAAAAGTAATGTCACAGTTGTAGCAAGCAGTCTCAAACAACAATCTTTGACCTACTGGCTGTATTCACTTACGTAAAATTAGATATATACACACATATGTACTTACCAGTGTTTTTATCTCTATTCCTATTTTATTCCAGAGAGTGTTATTCAGCTCCGTGTCTATGTATTTGGGATTGAAGAGATCACACAAGAGATGTTAGTTGCACATTAAATCAGTAAGTTTTTCATCATTCATGTTTATGATGATAAACTACTGCACAACAATGTACCCAACCTGTGTAACAGCCGTAAAGTGAGAAAATATCTACTGCAAGAAATACAGCAATCTCAGTACAGCGCCGGCAGCAGCACGGTTTGCACTGTTATGGTCATGCCATTCCTAGAACAATACTTTCACACACGTCGCTGGTCTTTTAACAGGCCGGTCACGGCACTATTGCATTAGTGAAGAGCATGAAGCTTTAATCATCCTCCCTGCAGACAAAAGACCCACTACTATCATGATGAATCACAATGAATTTCTAGAGCTTTTTCCAATTTCCAACAGGAGGATACAGCAACCAGTGACAAAAGTTTTGAAGCCATCCAAGACTTTTATCTCTTCAAAGCAATGACTATTTGACAGAAAGCGTCCACCAACTAACTGATTCCTCGAACTACAGGATCTGCCTAAGTGATCGCATCCCAGGAGTTCAACATAACTTCTAAACCCTACCTGAATGCTTAGGCCCATCCCAGAATCTCTCCCTCCCCCAAGTCCATATTCATTCTCACCCCAACAATCTCCCTATCACTTACACACTCACCTCCTAATGCTTCCTAAAATCCACGATGCCCCATTGTAGCTGGTTACTGTGCTCCTACTGAAAGAATATCCACTCTTTGTCAATGAACACCACCAACCAATTGCTTTAAGCACAGCCTCTCATATGAAAGATACAAACGGCTTCCTTCACTATTTCTTGACCATCCCCAGCCCATTACTACCTGGATTTCTATTCGTTACTGTTGATCCGACCTCCATACACACCAATATTCCTTATACCCATTGCCCTGCCGCTATCAAATATTACTCTAAAAGTCCTTCAGACTCCGAACCCACTATCTCATATCTGCACATCTTACTATATCCTCAAACACAATTACTCTCTTGAGGAAGATATACAAACAAACCTGTGGCGTAACCATGGGCACCTGCATGGCACCATCCTATACCAACCTAATTACCAGTCATCTAGAGAAAATCTTAATGGATTCCCAAAACTCCCTAGTCAAGTTCAGGTTCACTGATGATATTTTCACGATTTTGACTCAGGGCCAAGACAGTCTATCCTCATTCCTCCAGAACCCCAACATCTTCTGCCCCATCCACTTCACCTGATCCTTCTCAATTAAATGTGCCACCTTCCCGAATATTGATCTCCACCTTCCTGATAGCTCTATCCACACCTCAGTCCCTATTAAACTCAACATATTGACAGCTGTCATCCCCTGTATCTCAAAAAATCATTCTCATCAGCTTGTCCAAGCATGGGCGGCATATCTACAATTACGAGAATTCTCTTGCCAAGTATGCTAAATGTCTCAAAGACAGGCACTACCCTCCAAATCTAGTCTGTAAACAGATTTTCCTTGTGATATCATCACGTATCACTCATCATCCCATCACCCACCAGAAACAAGCTGCAAAGTAGTGCCCATCTCATTACACAGCACCACCCCAGACTAGAGCAACTGAAATACATCCTGCACTAGGGATCTGATTAGCTATCATAAAGCCAGAAAATGAGGGGCATCCTACCTAAGATCCTTCCTATTCCTCCTATTCCAGTCCTGTCATGGGCTTATATCACCCCTTCAGTGGCCAGGCCACCTGTGAAAGCAGCTGCATCATATACCAGCTCTGCTGCAGTCACTGCACAACTTTCATATTGGTATGACTACCAACCTGCTGTCCACCAGGAGGAACAGCGAAGAGTAAGAAGACTACCCTTTGGCACAACATGCAGCTGAACATGACAGGCTTGATTTCAAAGGTTACTTCACTATCGAGCCATCTGGACCTCCACTCCACCAATAGCTCTTTTTAAATGCGCAGATAGGAGTTGTCATTACAACGCATTCTTTGCTCCAGAAATTATCCTGGCTTCAACCTGTAACAACATACTGCCCCATACCCTCCAGCCAACAACTTCCTTTCCCTCTATCCTATCACCTCCTTTCTGTTCTCATACCCCACCCTCTGTCTGTGCCACAATCAGCCAATGCAACTGCCCTTCTTTCCCCACTCCACTTCTTTCTGCCACTGCTCCCCCCCTCCCTTCTCCGCAGCCTCCCAAAGCTACACCTATTGGCAGTCTGGTTCTGCACACTTCACCAGACAGCCCTCTTCCCTCCCCCCACCTGTACACTGCAATCCTTTCTCCTTCCCCAACCCCTCCAGATTTCTGCTTCCATCCTACATGACATTTGCATTCTGGTCTGAGCTGCCAGAGGTGGGTGCATGAGGTACGCTCGCTTGTGTGAATGAATAGGTGTGTGTGTGTGTGTGTGTGTGTGTGTGTGTGTGTGTGTGTGTGACAGAGAAAGGCATTTACAAATTTCAAAAAAATTAATTTATTGCTTAGTTACAAAAGTTACACACTTTTATTAATACTTTGTTTGGCACTGGACTTTTTATTAGGTCTTTATGTTTCATTAGGGTTCTGCAATGGAGGTAGTACCAACCCCAGTGCAGAGGCAGTGGTATATGACATGTATTGAATTTTTATGGACACTATGATGTGACAGGTAGGCCCCACGGATCTTTCTTTTGATGAAGGAGTTCCAGAGATGATTCACATATTTTTGCAAGTAAATCTTGAAGTCCTTCTGTAGTGTACACCTGATGGACAAACAAACACTATTGAATTATTCACTATTATACAGAAAGCACAATAATACAGATTTAAGCAGACAGCAAAACTGGTACATTATCTCAGCAGGCATACTGTCACTGCCTTGGCCGAGACCATTGTCTACACAGTGGACACATGATTTTACTGATGTAAAAGAAGTAAATTTTAACAAAATAATTTTAAAACTCAATCGTCAACAACTAATTTTGGTGTATGTCCATTGTAAGTACATGAAATGGTCCCTTATATATATATATATATATATATATATATATATATATATATATATATATATATATATATATATATATAAAAAATAGAGGGAAACATTCCACATGGGAAAAATATACCTAAAAACAAAGATGATGTGACTAACCAAACGAAAGCGCTGGCACGTCGAAAATGTCTGCTTGTGTCTGTGTATGTGCGGATGGATATGAGTGTGTGTGCGCGAGTGTATACCTGTCCTTTTTTTCCCCCCTAAGGTAAGTCTTTCCGCTCCCGGGATTGGAATGACTCCTTACCCTCTCCTTTAAAACCCACATCCTTTCGTCTTTCCCTGAGGCAACAATTTGTTGCGAAAGCTTGAATTTTGTGTGTATGTTTGTGTTTGTCTATCGACGTGCCAGCGCTTTCGTTTGGTAAGTCACATCATCTTTGTTTTTAGGTATATTTTTCCCATGTGGAATGTTTCCCTCTATTAATTCATATATCAATTAGACTTGATCATAGTAAAAATTACAAAGTTACACATGAAATAGTAAGAATAAGTAATGCTACCTATTTCTTATGGCCATAACCTAGGTTTGTCTGTATGACTCTCAAAAGGAGACTAACTATTGACTAATATTATCCTCATACATACTGTGTCAGCTTGTTAAATTCCCATCTGATACAAGAATATATGATCCAAAGATACATTTACAGCAACTCCCACAATAACTTTATTTTTTTGTATTTAGTTTCTAAACCGACACCAACATCATTACATGATTAAATGTGGCTGAGAAACATGTCTTTTGTGCTTGTTGCTAGTATTTGTTAACAACACGCTGCTGTAGAGTGAAAATTTAATTCTGGAAACAGCCCCCAGGCTGTGGCAAAGCCATGTCTCCGCAATATCCTTTCTTCCAGGAGTGCTAGTTCTGGAAGTTTTGCAGGAGAGCTTCTGTGAAGTTTGGAAGGTAGGAGATGAGGTACTGGCGGAAGTAAAGCTGTGAGGATGGGGCAAGAGTCAAGCTCGGGTAGCCCAGGTGGTAGTGTACTTCCACGCAAAAGGCAAAGGTCCCGAGCTAGAGTCTCAGTCCAGCAGGTTTCGTATCAGCGCACACTCAGCTGCAGAGTGAAAATTTCATTCTATCCACTAAGCATTTGCTAAGTATGATTGTAGTTCTTTCTTTGTGTCACTGAAAGATTTTGAAACCTCTAATTTAGTCCCTTTCCATTCATTAGAAGAGACGAAGTACACTTAGCGTCATTTGTAAGAGCACAAGGTAGGTCTTGAAATTCACAGTATACAGAAATGTGTATGTATATACTTGCCTTGTATAATCCATAGTGTTCGTCAACAACAAGATCAGCAAGTTGTATACACTCCCTGTAGTCTCCCATTTTATGATGTAATGTGTGAAGCAATAAGACAACCTGAAATTAAAGGACTTAGCATTTATCTAGTAACAACAGAAGTAAAACAGTAGTTTTCCATTGCTAAGAAAATGTTACTGTGGGATACATAATGTAAATTAGTACTAATCTAAATGTACATGTAAAATGCAAGAAACCCAGTTCGCATAGAATTGCCTTTCCGCAAACTGCTAAGTAATGTACACTAACAATAACGCTAAAATAAGGACACACACACACACACACACACACACACACACACCACTTTGCCATTGTTCAAGAAGGCTTTCTAAATTGCTGTTATTAATTACCAGGCTATCAGAGTAGATTATATTAATATGTAATTCCCATAACTGTCTGATATTTTCATACTGTTGCTTAGAATAGGGTGGCATTCATGTTTTTCAGTAAGACTCAAACACGTTTAGCATTGAAAATGCCTCCTCCAGTGATGCTGTTTATTTGCGAGTCCAATATTAAGTGGTGTAGCTTCCTCCAGTAAGTTAGCAATTTTTATTTTTGGCTCACCCATAAAATGCTAGTGGTGTTGCAGTACGAATTTCCTGCTGAGGTACTTTCTGCTTATTGGTAAAGGTGCTTCCATTGTTTTGGCTAATTGTGAATTTGTCAGAGTGGATCCTAAGGCTCCCATGCATAGTTGCAGCGCTTTTTAATTGATACCTGTTCAATGTCTGCAGCAGCAGCTGCACAATGCAACATGTAGGCATAGTCTAGATAAGGTCACAGCAGCTCATGGTACATATGTAGAGCTATGATGGGCTCAATGACCCAAAGTGCATGTAAAGTCTTAACCAAGACATGCATAGACAAATCTTCCCAAATGGAGATAACAAATTATGTAGATTGATTACAAATGAAAATGTGGAACCTCATAACAGTACACAAAGGCTGATTGATGTGTTAGTGAACTTTACTGCTGATTGTATAACGTGCACCCTTCTATAACAAAAACAGGTAGATAAAAATGTATTTATTTTATTTTACATATCTAATTCTGTAGGAGCAAATGTCCATTGTCATGGAATGTGTCAGTACACTAAATTACAACAGAAAAGTAATAATAGATTAAAAAATGTTTACAAATCCTAAAAAGACAACAAACTATAAGTTTAATAAATGTGATTGACAATGTAACACAGGAATTTTTTTCCAGTAACTCCTCAACAGAACAGAAGGAGTGGCCCACGAAAAAACTCTTCAGTTTGGATTTGAAAGCATGAGGATTACTGCTGAAATTTTTTAATTCATGTGATAGCTTACTGAAAAATGGATGTGGCAGAATACTCCACAGCTTTCTGCACGTGAGTTAAGGAGGTGCAATCCGAACGCAGATTGCGTATCTGCCAAGTATTAATTGTATGAAAGCTGCTAATTCTTGGGGAATAAACTGATACTGTTAACAGGAAATTACATCAAAGAATAGATACACTGATGACCCAAACATTATGACCACTGCTCCCTCCTGATGTTGGATGCTGCCTGGTGGCACTATGGGCACGAGACGTGGGCTGAGCGACACGGATGACGAACCAAAAAGCGAAGATATGGGCTGCAAATGGAAAATCCATTGAGATAAGTGACTTTAGCAAAGGGCACCTTCTTATTATGCAGAGCTTGTGAACGAGTATCTCAAAAACGGCAAACCTTGTCAAATGTTTGCATTCTACTGTCATGAGCATCTACGGAAAGAGGTAGAATGACAATGAAACTTGGACAGGCGCTAAATGGTGGCCATCCATGACTTCACAGAATGCGGGGTTAACAGACTTGTCTGTGCTGAAAGTAGGATACATGGTGACTTGTGACATTTCTGCTGAAAGAACATAACGCTGGTGCATGCACAAGTCTTTCGGAGCACACCATTCATTGTACAATGTTGAACATTGAACTCCACAGCATACCACCCCTGCATTTTCACATGCTGACTCAGTGATATTGTCAATTAGGATTTTAGTGACAACAGGACCACTGAGGTAACAACCAATAGAAATGTGTCGGCTCTTCAGGCGAATCACATTTTTGCAACATTATGTTAACGGTCGTCTCCATAAATTGTGCCATCGAGGTGAATTTTGACTCTAAATATGCAGCACGCCACAGACGCAGGTTGGCGGAAGCAGTATTATGCTATCGGAGACATTCACCTGCACTTACAAAGGACCTGTGTTAGTAATTGAAGATATGCTGCCAGCTGTGAAACATCTGCATCCCTTCATGCTCAGTGTCTTCTCTAATGGCAATGTCATCCTTCAGCAGTGTAACTGTCCTTGTCTCGGAGCCAGAACCTTGCTACGGTGCTTTGAGGAGCATTATAGCGAACTCACATTGGTGTGGGTGTGGGCAAATCTGCCTGATGTAAATCCCATGGAACCCATACGGGTCACTATCTGACGCAATCACCAAATCTGCGGCCCGTTATTTATGCAAACTACAGTATTCCTTATCACATCGGCACTTATCGAAGCACATACTCTGACAATTCTCTCTCACATATCTTCAGGTGTAGTTGGAACAGATTTACAAACAATGTCTTTAACGAATCACCACAAGAAAAAATCCAGAGGGGTCAAGTCTGGCAAATGAGCCGGCCATGACATATCTCCTCCTCGTCTAATACAATGATTTGGGAATTGTCTCTGCAACTCATTTCTAGTCATCAGCGAAAAATGTGTCAGACACCCACCATGTTGATACCACATTCTGTTCCTTGTTCCTACAGGTATTTCTTCCAATAACAGACTTAATGTTTCTTGCAGGAATGTAGTGTACTTCCTACCATTAAGATTTCCTATGATGACATAGTGGCCTATAATTCTGTCCTCCTGAATCCCACACCATACATTCACCGAGCATTGTTTTTGGCGTGCAACTTGCCGCAGCCAACATGGATTTTCAGTTGCCCAATAATGCATATTATGCAAATTAACATTTCCAAGGTTCATGAATGTAGCCTCGTCAGCAAATAAAATCAGATTAATAAATGTGTCATCCCTCTGAATCTGAAGTCGAGCCCATCAGTAGAATTCAACGCAACACACACAATCTGTACCAGTTAATTCTTGGTGGAGATGGTAAAAATGATATTTATGGAAATGCAGAACACGAACGACACTAATCTGACTCATGCCAGATTCCCTTGCGTTTGACGCGAACTAACGCAAGGATCTCAAACCACAGTGGCAAGAGTGCCAACTTTCGTTTCCTCATTAGCAACTTTTCTTTGCCGGATATATTTCCGATGCATTAAAGATCCAGTTGTTCTCAATTTATCACACAAATATTTAAATGTACAACCTGTAGGATTAGTACATTGAGGTTATCTTTCAGCTTATAAGTCTCTAGCTCTCACTGAATTTCTTTGGCAGTCTCCATAAATGAGAAACATATCAACTTGTTCTTTGAAGGAATACATCATTTACATTCGCTTGATTTGACAATACTAGTCTTACTGTTCCCATTAGTGTTGTACTGCGAAACTGTCAAATGGTGTTTACATGTCAATGGCATATTAGATGGATACGGCATATTCGGCAAATATTTACTATTTGCACGATATACAAGAGAGAATTGTCAGAGCATGTGCTTCAATAAGAGCCAAAGTGATAAGGAATACACTCAATCCATGATAAGAAGATTGCAGCACTGCACTGATGCCAATGGTCATCACCTCTAACATCTTCTGTAATGGACATTCATGCCACCTTTTTGACCTTCGTTGACCTTCAAAGACCTTACTGTTACACATCATTGGATTAGTCTCGATAGCCGCTATTAGAAAATAAGTACCAAACTATAGCATCCCATTTCAAAAAACAAAGTTGACCTTCATATCTGTGACACAACCACAGCTAGCAACAAGAAACCAACATCATATTATGGCCCCCATTGTCTCATGCAACTTTTGTCCCACAAACTTTACAGCTACCATCATACTTTCAGAGTTATTCTAGGTGGCAATAGTTACTGACTCACCCCATATATACAGAGGAGTCAATGTTAGAATACCATACTAATGAACACGAGTTGACAAGAGGTTCATGATCTTACTGCTTATTGCCCAAACCGCCTCTTTCTGAGCCAAAAATACCCTTCGAGAATGGGAAGAGTTATCCCTAATATGATACCAAATGTCATATGCGAACGAAAATAAGCAAAGTAGACTACTTTTCATCATTTTTGTTTCTCCAGAAGTTATTCTTGTTTTAAGTCGGACTAAAGCTAAAATTTATTTGCCATGAGTGAGAAGTGTATGACTTGCCTTAGGATTATTAGTTCCGGGGTGTGGTGCGAGGCTTGTTGCAGTTTCTTTTATGTGGGTGACTGTAGCGGCATGGGAATTGGGGAAATAAACAAGGCTCATTGGTTGCATAGGATCTGCTGTAGAGATAGGAAGATAGTGGAACAGGAGAAGAAGATTGGTGCCCTTCAGGCAGACCTAGACAAAGTGAAACAAGATCTGGAAAGGTTAAGGGGGGAGAAGGCAAAAGTGAGGTGGGAAGTGACAACAGGTTATAGGAGAAATAGGAATAGGACGTTCTCAGACAGTGTGGTTGTGAATGTGGGAAACAGGTTTGATCTGTTGTCACAGTTGGAAACTTATGAACCACAAATAGATGTAGACAGTACACAACAAACTTTCAAAAAGTGTTTGAAAAGTCAGAAGTCAGAAAAAGCTGTGAAGAAGAAGAAAGTTTTGTTGTTAGGTAGTTCACATGGTAGAGGTATTGGCCAACTGTTGCAGGATCAACTAGGGTCAGGTGATAGAGGATTTAGGTTCACTTTGTAAAGACTTCACAAAGGAAGACACGGTGGTAATAGTGTGTGGGGAGGACAACAGCATAGATAGGCACCCTTATTATTCAAGTGAGAGTGACCTGGTAAATATAGCTTCAGCAACAAGACACACTGGTGTTGGGCTTGTCTCTGTTCTGAGGCGCCATGACTGGCCTCATTTAAACTCCTCTGTTAGGAGAGTTAATTTAGAGGCGGAACAGCTGCTTGAATCAGATATGGGGTCTCATATCAGTGTGGTTCCTGTTGACCATCAGCAGGTGGGACCCCAGATCACGTAAGAAACAGATTGACCGTCCTTAGGGCGGAACAGGCAACCGTGAAAATAGTTTTCCCGTCGATCAACAGATGTCACAGGCGACGCTACAATGCTAACTGACCTGTCCATGTCGCAGAATTGGCAACGCTGTATCTTCGATGACGTGAATGACGCTGATTTGCGCTCGGCTAGAGCGCTGCGCGCGAAATGCATTCGTCACACTGCTGAGTGTAGCTCATGATCGGCTGTGGTTTTTCCCGAGTTTTCAATCTAAGAATGTAGATTAGCCCCTGTAATTCTAAAAACCAAGTTTATTTCTCACAATCATATGCGAAATGAAATAAATGAAAAGTAACACACAAGGCAATGGCAAACTACCTCCACTAGGACCTTGCCTAGTAAGGCGGCGCTGGTCACCTGCGTCGCTCCCCTACGCTCTGTAAAGAAGTATGGGACTCATCATCATCAACACACAAACATTTCTCGCGAGTTACTGTTTAAATGCAGACTGTATTGCAGTCGCATAGGTTTTACACTCGTCTTCCATGCCATCTATTTCCTCTTTGCTATACAGCTCTTCTGATACGGATTATGGTGGTAAAAAAGATCTCCATGTGCAGGTTAACACTATAAAGTTTTCAAAATCTGCACTCGGTTATGATGCGAATTAAGGCTGGACATATTTCAGTGACAGTCATTTCAAATTTAAATTCTTTTACTTTGCATGTAACGTATCGTAAATGATAGAGTGGCACAAAACGATGAATTTTGGATTGTTTTTGAAAGGGGGCTGCAAACGCAGTAATATACAAGTGAAAGCGTGTTTTTCGAGCATATTTTGGCGGTGTCAACTTTGAAGAGCCACAGACGGCAAACCATAATTATGTTAAAAATTTACTTTTTACAGTTTAAAGATAACCCGCAAATATTCGCAACAGACGTACGCTTTTATCTGCAACACGGTTATTACTGGGGATATCGGCACTCGCGCAGACCTGTTACTATAAGTAGTGTTGTTTTCGAGTGAAAGCTGTGTGAGGATTATTAGCGCCAAGATTTAAAAAAAAATTAAAATTGGCAGCATCTATTGTTTGCATGTTATGCTCGTTCTCTTCTATTCCCCTCACTTCATTCCATTATAAACGCTTGTTCACAAGTATAAACGAATGGCAGTGAACATCGGCGAATTATCTATGAATACTCTTTTGTAGCAGTGTAAACGAGGTTTTACACTCGCTCACTTCGTTCGCTCTAGTATATACCAGGATTTAGAGGGACCGATGACCTAGCACTTAGATGACGGCTATTATTCATTTATTTCACTGTTGCGATTTCGGCTCTAGAGCCATTTTCAAGTACCAAGGGAAAGGTCTTGTAAGGTAATGTTTCTTAAATTGTTTACCAAATGTTACCACACTATGCTTTGCATTTTGTTATCCATATCTTATATTAGTTTCAGTTTTCACATTGCACACAAAAATGCCTCTACAGCCAAAATTATGATAGTGAAGTGAATAAACAGTTTAAAAAAGTCCAAATCGCAGAAAAGATTCCATTTAAAAATTGTATGAAATGATTCTTGTACTGGAAGGGCTGCCACGTTATATCAGAATATCAGATCGACAAAATTTAGATAGGATCGAATGCTTAGGGCTCTTTATTAATTCTTACTCGTAGCTAATTTATTGATTTACCTGAATTGAAAACCCACTCCCGTAACCTTTCTTTATCTTTGACGGGAAATCTGAACATTTTTAGTTCAGCATTTGTCTGTCTACTCCTTCTACAGTTGATATACTCGCAGGCCTTCAGCATGACGACTCGATCCACTACCACCGGTATGTCAGAAACAGCTGTACTTCACAGACGCCAAATGGTGGAAAGCTGCATGCGTTCGGACGATGTTGCCACATATTTCACAGAACGGAGTGCCATCTAGTGGTTGGTGCCACAAGTAAGGGTGTGACGCTGTTGCCGCCTGGTGGCCGTTCCCTGACAAGGGTTGCCTGCTAGACCAAGTGATCGGGCAATCTGTTTCTTACATGATCTGGGGTGGGACTATATTAGGCTAGGGAGGGCATAAACAAAAGATGTTCAAAGAAATGCTGAAAATGCATATTCACATTGATAAAAGAGGCAACCAGAAAACAAATTATAAAACACACAATTCATGCAGACAGCCTCTGACAAACTAGAGATATTCAAAGATATTCAAAAATATTCAAAAATTGACAGGAATATTAGGTTCATCCAGCTGTAATTCAGCCATTGCACAAAATCAGTTACCCTTACTGCATCAGAATATCTGAGGCCTAAGGAATAAGCTTAATGTGTTGCTTATTTGTGTTGAAGAATTAGAGTTGAGCAAACCAGTTGATATAATTGGCCTCTCTTATCATCATGTGACCACTTGTATAGGTATGTTAAATGTTACAGGATTCAAGTTAGCTTCTCATTTCTGTAGAGAAAATGTGGAGAAAGGAGGAGTTACCATATTTGTCAGAAACTGTTTTGTTTTCAAGAATTCTGATATTAATAAATTTTGCTCAGAACAGCACTTATAAGCTTGTGCAACAGTAGCAGTATTTAATAATAAGTCCTTTATAATAGTAGGTATATACAGATCATCTTCAAGATCTTCAAGAAATTTTAACCTCTTCATAAAAAATCTGGAAGCTCTGGTATTCCGTCTCATAGTAAAAAACAAGTAAATAGTGGTTGCTGGGGATTTTAATGTGGATTTATTGAAAAGCTCTGTCAGTGAACAATTATTGCCGTCACTAACACTATCATTCAATTTAATTCCTACCATAAACTTTGCTACTAGGATATGTAAAGGCTCTGAGACTGTTATTGTTAATATCTTTGTAGACAAATCTAGGGAAAAAAGACGTATCACAAAACCAATAGTAAATGGGTTATCTGATCATGACATGCATCATTTTGTGTTAAATATTGAAACTTTACAGTATAAAAAAATTATTAAATGTGAGTGCCCAAAGACATGGACTGTATAGATGTTTACAATATGCCTGATTCAAATGGAAAATACAAAGCATTCATTAATAAAGTTGCCTCCACTTCTGAAAATTGTTTTCCTCTAAAGGTAACTCAAATCACATAGAAGTCAAAAAATAAATTGTGTATTACACAAGGAATAAAGATATCATGCAGGACAAACAGGAGACACTATATACTATCTAGGAACAGCTCTGATGTTAGAACTGTAATGTATTACAAAGAATACTGCAAAACATTGAAGCACGTAATCCAGATATAGAAGCAGCTTTATTATGAGAAAAAGATAATTACATCAGGTAACAAAATAAAAACTGTATAGGACATTGCGAAGACAGGGAGAGGAGGGGCCAAAAAGGAAAAGGAACAGATAGCTCTAAAAATAAATGAGACTTTGGTAACAAGTACGTGTAATGTTGCAAACCTCTTAAACAAGTACTTTATTTCTGTTACTGACAGCTTGGGGTCATCAGGTTTGGCGAACAGTGCAATGGAGTATCCGAGACCAGTCTTTAAAAATAACTTCAGTAAAATGGAAATGACACTCACGTCTCCTAAAGAAGTAGCATCCATTATAAAATCCTTAAAATCTAAGTATTCCAGTGGGTACAATAACATGTAAACAAAGCTATTCAAAGAGTGCTGATGCGAGTTGAGTTCTATCTCAAGTTATTTGTGTAATCACTCTCTTATCAGCGGACCATTTCCAAACTGGCTAAAATATGCTGAAGTTAAGCCTCTTTACAAGGAGGGGGTAAAGAGATGCCACCAAATGAAGAAACTGATGAAATGTATGATGAGATAAAAGAAATTACTCAGGTAGTGACGGGAGACGATAATTTAATAGTCATGGGTGACTGAAATTCGCGAGTAGGAAAAGGGAGAGAAGGAAACATAGTAGGTGAATATGGATTGGGGGTAAGAAATGAAAGAGGAAGCTGTCTGGTAGCATTTTGCACAGAGCATAACTTAATCATAGCTAACACTTGGTTCAAGAATCATAAAAGAAGGTTGTATACATGGAAGAAGCCTGGAGATACTAGAAGGTATCAGATAGATTATATAATGGTAAAACAGAGATTTAGAAACCATGTTTTAAAATTGTAAGACATTTCCAGGGGCAAATGTGGACTCTGACCACAACCTATTGGTTATGAACTGTAGATTAAAACTGAAGAAACTGCAAAAAGGTGGGGATTTAAGGAGATGGGACCTGCATAAACTGATTAAACCAGAGGTTGTAGAGAGTTTCTGGGAGAGCATAAGGGAACAAATGGCAGGAATGGGGGAAAGAAATACAGTAGAACAAGAATGGGTAGCTTTGAAGGATGAAGTAGTGAAGACAGCAGAGGATCAAATAGGTAAAAAGACGAGGGCTAGTAGAAATCCTTGGGTAACAGAAGAAATATTGAATTTAATTGATGAAAGGAGAAAATATAAAAATGCAGTAAATGAAGCAGGCAAAAGGAATACAAATGCCTCAAAAATGAGATCGACAGGAAGTGCAAAATGGCTCAGCAGGGATGGCTATAGGACAAATGTAAGGATGTAGAGGCTGTAGAGGCTTAATTCATTACGGAAAAGATAGATACTGCCTATAGGAAAATTAAAGGGACCTTTGGAGAAAAGAGAACCACTTGTATGAATATCAAGAGCTCAGATGGAAACCCAGTTCTAAGCACAGAAGGAAAAGCAGAAAGGTGGAAGGAGTATATAGAGGGTCTATACAGGGGCGATGTTCTTGAAGACAATATTATGGAAATGGAAGAGGATGTAGATGAAGATGAAATGGAAGATATGATACTGCGTGAAAAGTTTGACGGAGCACTGAAAGACCTGAGTCGAAACAAGGCCCTGGGAGTAGACAACATTCCATTAGAACTACTGACGGCCTTAGGAGAGCCAGTCCTGACAAAACTCTACCATCTGATGAGCAAGATGTACGAGACGGGCGAAATGCCCTCAGACTTCAAGAAGAATACAATAATTCCAATCCCAAACAAAGCAGTTGTCCACAGTTGTGAAAATTACCGAACTATCAGTTTAATAAGTCACAGCTGCAAAATACTAATGCGAATTCTTTACAGACAAATGGAAAAACTGGTAGAAGCCGACCTTGGGGAAGATCAGTTTGGATTTCGTAGAAATGTTGGAACACATCAGTCAATACTGACCCTACGACTTATCTTCGAAAATAGAATAAGGAAAGGCAAACCTACGTTTCTAGCATTTGTAGACTTAGAGAAAGCTTTTGACAATGTTGACTGGAATACTCTCTTTCAAATTCTAAAGGTGGCAGGGATAAAATACAGGGAGCGAAAGGCTATTTACAATTTGCACAGAAACCAGATGGCAGTTATAAGAGTCGAGGGGCATGAAAGGGAAGCAGTGGTTGGGAAGGGAGTTGAGACAGGGTTGTAACCTCTCCCCGATGTTATTCAATCTGTATATTGAGCAAGCAGTAAAGGAATCAAAAGAAAAATTTGGACTAGGTATTAAAATCCATGGAAAAGAAATAAACACTTTGAGGATTGCCGATGACATTGTAATTCTGTCAGAGACAGCAAAGGACTTGGAAGAGCAGCTGAATGGAATGGACAGTGGTTTGAAACGAGGATATAAGATGAACATAAACAAAAGCAAAATGAGGATAATGGAATGTAGTCGAATTAAGTCGGGTCATGCTGAGGGAATTAGATTAGGAGATGAGACGCTTAAAGTAGTAAATGAGTTTTGCTATTTGGGGAGCAAAATAACTCATGATGGTCGAAGTAGAGAGGATATAAAATGTAGACTGGCAATGGCAAGGAAAGAGTTTCTGAAGAAGAGAAATTTGTTAACATCGAGTATAGATGTAAGTGTCAGGAAGTCTTTTCTGAAAGCATTTGTCTGGAGTGTAGCCATGTATGGAAGTGAAACATGGACGATAAATAGTTTGGACAAGAAGAAAATAGAAGCTTTCGAAATGTGGTGCTACGGAAGAATGCTGAAGATTAGATGGATAGATCACATAACTAATGAGGAGGTACGGAATAGAATTGGGGAGAAGAGGAGTTTGTGGCACAACTTGACAAGAAGAAGGGACCGTTTGGTAGGACATGTTCTGAGGCATCAAGGGATCACAAATTTAGCATTGGAGGGCAGCAGGGAGGGTAAAAATCGTAGAGGGAGACCAAGAGATGAATACACTAAGCAGATTCAGAAGGATGTAGGTTGCAGTAGGTACTGGGAGATGAAGAAGCTTGCACAGGGTAGAGTAGCATGGAGAGCTGCATCAAAGTAATCTCAGGACTGAAGACCACAACAACAACAACAACAACAACAACAACAAAACTATCGAGCAATTTCACTTTTGCCAGCTTTCTCAAAAATATTTGGAAAGGTTGTGTTCAAGCATCTCCTTAAGCATCGACTGCAAATAATATATTGTCCAAGTCACAGTTTCGATTTCTGAAGGGTTCTGATATAGAAAACGCTATTTACACTTACAGTGAGAATGTACTTAATTCATTAGATAATAAATCACAGGCTACTGGCATTTTCTGTGACCTGTCAAAAGCCTTATAATATTATGGTTTCACAGCAATGCTGCAAAATGGTCTTAGTCTTATCTATCTAACAGGAAACAAAGAGCGTCTCTGCGAATTACCTGTGCAGTAAGCAGTCAGTCTTTATCTGACTGGGAATTAATTACATGTGGTGTTCCTCAAGGTTCCATCTTGGGCCCATTACTTTTTCTAGTTTACATTAATGACCTCTCATCTGTTACATTGCCAGATGCTAACTTTGTTTTGTTTGCAGATGATACAAACATTGCAATAAGTAGCAAGTCCAGTACAGATTTAGAAATAACTGCTAATCACATTTTCACCGACACTAATAAGTGGTTTAAAGCTGAATTCACTGTCATTAAACTTTGAGAAGACCCACTATATGCAGTTCAGAACCTGTAAGAGATTTCCTTCCAGTGTGAGTATAACACATGATGACATGCAGATTGAAGAGGTTGACAGTGTTAAATTTCTGGGATTACAAATCGATAATAAAGTCAGTTGGGAATGGCATACCACAGAATTGCTTAAGCGCCTAAACACGTCTGTATTTGTCAAGAGAATGATGTCAGATGTAGGAGATATAAATATAAAAGAACTTGCATACTTTCATTGTATTATGTCATATGGGATCATATTCTGGGGCAACTCATCAAACCGAGCAAACGCTCTTAGGGTGCAAAAGCATGTGATAAGAATCATTTGTGGTGTAAATTAAAGAACATCTTCAAAACCTGTTCAAAGAACTTTGAATTCTAACCACTACTTCTCAGTATATTTATTCCTTAATGAAATTTGTTGCAAGTAATAAATCTCTACTTCCAACCAATAGCTCAATACATAGTATCAATACTAGGAATAAGAACAATCTACATAAAGACCTAAAAATCACTTACCTTGGTCCAAAAAGGGGTCCATTATTCAGGAACACACATTTTCAATAAAGTACTAGCAACCATTAAAAACTGGGTTTTAGATAAAGCACGGTTTAAACACAGTTTGAGACATTTTGATAGGCAACTCCTTCTACTCCATAGATGAATGTCTTAATAGAGACTGTTAAGCCAGCTTAAGTAAAAATACCTGTAAGATTTCAGTTTTGACAACACTTGGTCACAACTGTCAAGATTAGGTATTTTGTGTATGATAAATTTATTAATAGTGCATAACAGTGTTTCATTCTGATAGTATGTTAATTCTGTAAATATTAGCTGTTCCAGTTTATTGAATTGTATTAACCTATTTCAACTATCTCCTGACAAATGATGAGGGTAGTATGTATTATATTCAAATGTTTTATGTTATACTCTGACATGTTCCACACCCACGAGAATCATCTCATTTTTTGGGTCTACGGAATCAAAACTGAGTCTAATCTATCATGTCAAACTGTCACTTACTTCAGATATTGTTATAACACTAAAAACTGCTGCATTAGGTCTCTGAACAAGATCACGAGTGTGGGCTTTCCACGACAGTTTACTATCCAACTGTACATCTAAAAATCAAAAGTGTTCCGTCTCACCAATCAAATGCCCATTCTGTGTAATTAGAACATCAGTTTTGTTGAATTGTGCATTAGAAACTGTAAAAACTGAGTCTTACAGTGATTCAGCACTCGTTTACTTTCTACAAGTCATGAACTTGTGTCTTGAACTGCACTATTCTAAACAGTGCCAACATTGCACACAACATCTTTTACTACCAAGCTACTTTCACCAGCACACAGAAGTATTTTATAATCACCTGAAGTACTAAAAGTGCCCCACTTGTGACAGGATACTTTCCGGGACTGGACCAGACTCTGAATGTGGCTCTCCAGCAGGGATACGACTTCCTCAAATCCTGCCCTGAAATGAGATCCATCCTTCATGAAATCCTCCCCACTCCACCAAGAGTGTCTTTCCGCCGTCCACCTAACCTTCGTAACCTGTTAGTTCATCCCTATGAAATCCCCAAACCACCTTCCCTACCCTCTGGCTCCTATCCTTGTAACTGCCCCCAATGCAAAACCTGTCCCATGCACCCTCCCACCACCACCTACTCCAGTCCTGTAACCCGGAAGGTGTACACGATCAGAGGCAGAGCCACGTGTGAAAGCACCCACGTGATTTACCAACTGACCTGCCTACACTGTGATGCATTCTATGTGGGAATGACCAGCAACAAACTGTCCATTCGCATGAATGGACACAGGCAGACAGTGTTTGTTGGTAATGAGGATCACCCTGTGGCTAAACATGCCTTGGTGCACAGCCAGCACATCTTGGCACAGTGTTACACCGTCCGGGTTATCTGGATACTTCCCACCAACACCAACCTATCCGAACTCCGGAGATGGGAACTTGCCCTTCAGTATATCCTCTCCTCTCGTCATCCGCCAGGCCTCAATCTCCGCTAATTTCAAGTTGCCGCCACTCATACCTCACCTGTCTTTCAACAACTTCTTTGCCTCTACACTTCTGCCTCGACTGACATCTCTGCCCAAACTCTTTGTCTTTAAATATGTCTGCTTGTGTCTGTATGTGTGGATGGATATGTGCGTGTGTGCTAGTGTATACCTGTCCTTTTTCCCCCCTAAGGTAAGTCTTTCCGCTCCCGGGATTGGAATGACTCCTTACCCTCTCCCTTAAAACCCACTTCCTTTCGTCTTCCCCTCTCCTTCCCTCTTTCCTGATGAGGCAACAGTTTGTTGCGAAAGCTTGAATTTTGTGTGTATGTTTGTGTATCTATCGACCTGCCAGCACTTTTGTTCGGTAAGTCACCTCATCTTTGTTTTTATATATAATTTTTCCCACGTGGAATGTTTCCTTCCATTATATTAAATATTTTATGAGATGGAAAAGGGAGAAAACCCCTGAAGACATGGCCATTTTGCAAGATACCATATTACATGCCACTCTTAATATCAAACAGATACCTAATTACAAGAGACAAACAATGGCACCTTTCACTTGAGCATAGCTATATTCACTATCGAGTTTTAACTGATTTTTCTTCCTTACACGTGATATGAAAGCTTAACACACCGAGACTGTCCTAATATCGGCTATGAGGAGCACCTAAGTTACCACAGAGGATTTCATCCCAACAGGCAGACCACTTGTTGCCCACAGTGCAGCAGTGGAACATATCACAGAACTCCATGAAACTGGCTCTGTCATAAACAAACAAAGCTGGATGATCAGAAATGGCTATGGCTGAAGCAACATCGACTGCTGTTTTTGCTTCATTTAGTAACTGTACAGAGTGCACAACTCACCACGTTTTGCAGAAAACTGGGGCCATTCTGGACATACTACATAGCTTAGAAACAAAGAGAGAACAAAATTACAGACACAGATCGGCGGACAATACTTACTTTCAGGAGTTGAAATTCCAGTATTGCCAAAAGACATGTTAGAAGTGAATACACTAATCTCAGTGAAGACAAAATGCAGACAAACAACTAGCATCCTAATCAAATAATTTAATATGAAAAACACACAAACTGTAAGCACACTATACCTTGGGGATGCAAAGCTGTCTCAGACAGTCCATCTGTTGTTTCCGCAAGTTAATTTCCTCGATGGCATCTTCCTCTACCTCCCACCTATCTAAAGGACCCGAATCAACCATCCATCCTCCAGACGGAAATGTAAGAATGTTCATTAATTTATCTTTAACAGCCTGAAAATTTTCAAAGATATTATGCCTCAAGTATAATGAACATCAAAATGCTGCTGAAATACAGTGTACAGAAACAACAGAATTTTTTTCGGTGTTTTAATGTAAACTAACTTTAGTCTGCTGCAACATTATTGTCCTCCAACGTTCCATTTCAGCTTTGTAGATATTTTCTCGTTGCTCAAATGCAACCTTTTCAGCGAAATTTGCATGTACTCCAGGCTTCGCAGGTGGCTTTGGTCGAGCATTATAAAAATGTTCGATCCAATTAGAGAATACTTCTTCAGCATCCTGCAACATTTTTACTGCTCAAACAAATCATTCAATAGCAGTGCACAAATACGAAGGGAAATTTTTCTTAAAGTTTCAATGCACGTTTAAAAGGAAGTTAAAATGCACTAATGTTTGTGAAGCTACAACACTCAGAGAATGGTTCAAATTTATCCAAACATCAAAGATGTGAAAAATAACACACCAGCAGGAAGTGATCAACAGTGCTGAAAGATAAAGTGCTACTAGGCCAAATAAATGTTATGTCTTATGATCACTACGGTAGGCTACTCCAGTTCAAAAGCCCACTGATAAGCAGCTGTACGGGCACAATCACAGGTGGGCAGTCTTGCAGCTGGGCCATAGTGCAGGCAATAATACTCCATTGGCCACACTCTCTGGGAATGGGTTGCCAAACATCTTGTACAGGCATGAAACACGTGCAATTGGGCTATTTGCAGGTAGCCTACACTTTCTGCCCTTGCTCACAGGCATGGTGAGTGGTGGGCAAGAGCATCCTTGCCCCATGCCACAGGGGTAGAACAGCCTGCACTAAGGTATGTGTTATGCCAAATACCATCAATAAAGAACTGCCAAAGGGGAAGCATCAAAGGAAGCCTACTGAATGCCTCGTTGGCATAAAATCATGCTATATCAGCATGGGTGCATGCTCAAACCAGCCATAATGTTTTGCCCCTAGGAAATGGGCTTATTATACAGGTTGCTTCATAAAGACTAATTCAGTTTCACAAGACTATTTTCAGCATGAATAAAGATAGAAACTCTCGGTCAATTTCAACTTATGTACAGAACAACAAAGATTTAATTTTCAAAGGAATAATCCAATTTTACAAGTGTATATTTTTTCTTCACACCTGTGACTGCTTTTACTTTACCTAACACTGTGTTGCCCTGCCATCATACTGGTAAGACATTGCCCCCAGATACATTCCACACAGTAATTTGCATAGTGCCACAACCAGTTATGTTAGCAGTGACAATTTTTTATAGCCAAGTCAGCCCTTTTAGAAAAAAAATTAGTGTCCTTTCACTATATTTATGTTTCTTTTTCTTTTTTTTTCTTTTTAAATGCGGGCAAATTTTAAAACATGACTCCATAACCACAAGTTCTACCTACTGTCTTATACTCATCGTACTATAGCGCACAAAGCATCTCCGAGCTGGGAGAAGACTGTATGAAAGGAACTGCCTCAATCAGCACACAATGCAGCAATTGTTGCCCTGCACTGAGCCCACATACACCTGGTTACATCTACAAACCAAATGAAACAATCAAACAATATACAAGTCTCAACTCACTATTCAAACTAAATAATATTTTTATTGCAGCAATCATCATTCATCTACACAAATGAGCCAGTAAAGGAGCACAGAAGATTATCAAACCACAGGACAATCCCCACCTTGATCCCACGGCCATAACAAACTGCACAGCTTTTCCTACACTGTTGACTTCATCGAGGAATACTGCAACAACTGTGGTTCTGTCTGCTTGAATAACTAAACAAAATTTCCTGCAACATAAACAGGGGACATGTCATTGCCTTTGATACAATTGTCCAAGAAGCATAAATGCTTCCCACTGCAATGGACACATGTATGTGGGCTGCTGCGCAGATTGATGAAATGTGGTGTTTATTGATGAGTCAATCATCAATTTGTCCTGCAGATATGGCTGCATGTGAGTTCAAGATTATCATGGCAACGAGAAATATCAGAGCTTTCATATGAAGTCAAATGTTGATACTTGAAACTAAAATTGTGTGTGTGTGTGTGTGTGTGTGTGTGTGTGTGTGTGTGTGTGTGTGTGAGGGGGTGGAAAGAGAGAGAGAGAGAGAGAGAGAGAGAGAGAGAGAGAGAGAGAGAGAGAACCCTAGGCTGGCGGATGGGCTTTGAATTGGCACCAGTGGATCGTTAAGTGTGGACAGAAGACAACAATGAAGAATGCAGAAGTGGAGAAAGTATGAGCAAGTAAACCAAGTAGAAAGTGGGAAACATGGACAACAGTGCAGTATGGTTACCAAAACAAGAGTGAGGTGAAAATATCAGTGAAAGCAGAGGAGCAGTGCGGCTAGGTTTATAATGTCATTGAGTGCATTAACTGGTTGGCAAGATGAGAGTGGTCTTTGGGCTCACTGAGATCAGCACGGGAGATGGCATTACTACATCTTGTACCGTTAGCAGTACTGCCTACTGGCCAAGATTAGATCCCATGCAGTCCGACATGTTACCAAAGTTGTTGGACTGCAATACCAGCAAAGGGCCCTACCAGCACAGGGCAAGAGGGAAATGGGTGAACATGGAAACAGGGGTGGTGCAAAGGGGAGAGCAAGTGGGGGGCAAGTGAGGATGGAAGAGAGAGGGATAACATTGGTGCAGGAGGAGGAGGAGGAGGAGGAGGAGGAGGTGGCTTTGGGTAGACAATCACGGATTCTGGAAAATTGACTGGCATGACCAACTACAATGACTAGTAATTTAGGATGGAAATGTACCTGAAACATTAGGGGCTGTGGCAAACACTTGCTGATACTGACAAAGAGCCAAAGCATAATCCAAAATATATTTAATTATACATTCATTGTTATATCCAAAACTTCATGGAACATTGACTATTTAACAAGCATGACAAAATTTACAACCTGCATTCAAAGATAAGAGTTCATCTAGTTACAACGGGCTGGTATAATGCTTGATAAATATTTGACACTCTTCTGAGAAAAATACCAAAGTATATTTGTTGAAAATTTTGTCACTTGCTCAACAAATTTAGGGCACTGGTGAGAAAATTGATTATAATTTTGTAGCAGTGATTACGCAAGTGGGCTTCCGCAGATTTCCAAATCCTTGATTATGGTGACGGAATTCCAGTGTCGGTATTACTAGTGAGTAGTGAGTCAGTAATTAAATCAAAACTCATTAATAATTTTAATACACAGTATTAATGTTCCACAATAATAACTGTATGTTAAAGTTATACATTCCTCTGGGATCTGACAGTATATTCCATAGATATTTTAAAAACTCAAGAATCAACAAAACATCAATTTCCTTTGACAAATGAGATGACAGATTCAGTGCTGGCAGCCATTAAGCAAAACAGTGAACGTCAGAAGACCGATATCAACTGTGATGTGCAACTTCTTGTAAACGTCAGGAAGTTTGTCATAGGTTGAGTGAGTGTGGAACTAAGAAGAAACCAGATAAATCTTTAAATTCTGTGAATATTGTGACAACTGAAAATGAAAATTTATTAATGGCTGTTCTGTAGACTCCAGATACATGCGGTACATGATTGATACAACCCGGATGACAAGAACAGGCATGTAGCTATTAGCATTGTTGCATGTTTTCCAAGCCTTGGATATAACTTGCTATCAGTTAGACAGTAAGACGTGGATTGGATGTGTTGTTTGATGATGTGCAATGCAGTATATAAAACCAAAGTGGTCTGTCTATCTCTGGAACACCAGTAGAAACTGCAACTCAAGTAAGTGGCATGTGTCAATTAGATGAAAATTATGGATCTTGGTATAAAATACTGGGACATTGAAAGAGGGTAAGCATGGGTTGATAAAAAGAAAACATGGACAATGGACTGAACTGGACAAATGTCAGTTTAGACCCAAGTATTTTCGCATAAATGGAAAATGAATCTTGACATCCTTTTCTAAAAAATAGAGCAGAAGAGCAAAAACTCTACTTGACATAGTGCAGTCTGATGTTTGTTGACCAATGAGCATGATTTCATGGTGTGCAACACATTATCTTCTTATTTTTACGGATGGTAAGTCGTTAAGATTGAGTTCAAAGCATGAGCAGAAAATGAAAATGATCAAAAAATTAAAATCCTTTGAACAGATAATGGAGAAGAGTTTGTCAATCAGCATATGATGTCATTCTTAAAGCCAACTGGAACTCAACATCGAACAACAATTCGATATACACCAGAACAAAACAGAGTTGTGGATCACCCCAGTCTGGCAATAATTGAAAAAGCAAGAATGTTGACAGATGCAGGACTAAGCAAACAGTTTGGGACTGAAGCCATTAACACAGTGATTCATCTGAAGAGTCGATCAACAACAAAAGCTGTTCAAAATGTTACTCCTGAAGAATTATGGAGAAGTCATCAAATAAATCAAAGTCACTTACATATCTTTGGATCTTGAGCATTTGTACATTTACCAAAAGAAAAACAAAGTTAGAAGACACATCCAATCAAGTTATTAAAGTGTACAATCTGATTGCTCCACATTTACCAAAGACAACTGGGAAGGCCAGTGATGTGCAATTTATCGAAAAGTCAAAGCGAAATTTTGGAATCGGTATCATGAACTGTAATCCAATTGATGATGACGACATGGGCACACTCAGCTGGTGGCAGCATGTAATGCTGTTGAAGAGACAACGGAACTAACACAAGTTGCTGATGTTGACAGAAATGCAGTTCATCTTGAATCAGTGCATAGTGACATTGAGCAGACAGTGAATGGCAGTGTGGATATGGACACCAATCAATCATATATAGATGGTGTGCAGTCAGAAATTAGAGCATAATGACATGAAGGAAAGCCAAACCCCAAATATTTTAATGATGATAATACTTATTTTGCTAGTATTTCTGAGCCAAATTTGACTAAAGAAGAAATGAGTCATAACAATTGCAAAAAATTGAAGGAAGCCTTAAATGATTAACTTAAATTATTACTTTAAAACAATGCTTGGACTTTGACCAATTTACCATCAGGCAGAAAGGCAATGAATTCAAATTGGATACCCGAAAGTTAAAGAAACATCAGGGGTGAAATTGAACATTATAAGGTTCGTTTTGTGGCAAAATGTTATTCCTCACTACTGGGAGTGGACTTTGATGAATAGTTCACATCTGTTCTTCATCATTCTTCACTTCATATCCTGTTTGATGTTATTATTGAACACATGGAGGTTCTAATTGCATTACCGAATGGTGATCTCAATGAAAAAGTTTACATTCGTCAACCTGAAGGATACATGAAGAAGCGGGAGGAGATGATGATTTGCAAGCAGAAGAAGCCAATTTATTGTATAAAACAGGCATCACTTGTTTGATATCAGAATTTTGGTGTAACATTACGTAAAATGAACTTAAAGTAGTCAGAATATGATCCCTGAATTTAACACACAATTGAGTAGCAAAACATACTCATTCTAGCTGTTTATGAAGATGCCGTAATCATCCTCTATAACAGAAATAACAGAACTGAAGAAAGAATTAATGAATCAATTTAAGATAAGAGATCTTGGTGAACTGTGTGTCTTGACGTGATAATAAGACGAAAAAGAAAACATGATATTATTAGCACTGATCAAAGCAAATATCCAGCAAATGTACTCAATAAATGTGTATAGAAGACTGCAATCCAACTGCACATTCACTCGAATCTGGTCTGAAACTACAGAAACATGAAGGAAAAGTTTACAGATGAGGAAAAACTTATGTTACATCACATTCGTTTTCAGTAAGTCGTTGAGTCACTTGTACATTTGGCTCACGGTAAAAGCCCAGACATTGAATATACTATGGGGGTTATAAGTAGATTCAACTCCTATTATCGAAAAACCCACTGGTAAGGAGTCAAACGAATTGTTAAACATATCAGAGGCATCGTCAATGTAGGACTAACTTTCCAAAAAATTGGAACTGGAACTGAAGGTGTCTGTGATGCCAATAATTATGCATCAGATCTCTATCAATGGTGATCAACAAATGGCTACATTTTCCAGTTAACTGTGGCAGCAGTTTTTCTAAAATTTAAGACAGGAACAAACTTTTGCTCTATCAACCACAGAAGGAAATACCTAGCCATGTGAACGGCAAGCAAGAACTGAGATATCTTAAAGGACTGCTCCATAAATTGTATATTGAACACAGTGAAAAACCAGTAAGAGTGTTCTGTGACAACATAGTGCCATTGCACTGAGTCACAATGGTGTTCACCATGCTCTACTGAAACACATCCACATAAGGGACCACTATATTCATGAAATAATTAATGCAGGACAGTTCAGCACCAAGTTAGTCAGTACTGACAGTCACCAAGCTGATTTTTTTGACAAAAGCACTGCCAAAATTAAGCACTAGTGGTGCCACTGAGCTGAAGAACTTTCAGTGTTCAAGAGGTGACATCTCATGAACTTTTAGGGAGATTGGGAACATCTACATTTTTCCCTTTCCTGACACCTTGTATAGTAGCTTCTTGTTTTTTCATCTACGGTAAGTTTTGTAAATACAAGGGCATGCTGGAAAGTAATGCTTCCGAACTTTTTACATAAAAACTCTGAAAACTTTTTAAACAAAACAAACATTGTTAATAATCTATATATTTATTCTTCACATCTATATACTTGCAGCCCAAACTGTAGCATGTAATGCGGCAGGTTGCAATGTAGTTATGCCAGTGCACGAGAGAGGGTGCGCTGTAATCGAGTTTTGAATTTAAAAAATCTGTCCACACATGGAGCATCCTCTCCTCCTGCAAGACACTGCAAGACCACACACAAATGTTGTGACATCAGTAACAATCTGATGCCCTATGTTCATTTTCATGATTATACAGTTCCAACTTGGCCCCACCCAATTTTCATCTGTTTCCAAAACTGAAAGAACACCTTTGAAAACTTTACTTAGATGGTGATGACATGGTGCAAGCAGGCATGAGGCTGTGGCTCTGTTACACTAAGTCAAACATTCGACAGTGAACGGTATAATAAACTGATCTCTCATTTGGAGAAATGTGTTCATCACCAGAATGACTATGTTGAGAAATACTGATAATAATAATTCCAACCTGAACTGCTGGAGTTGGTGGTCATGCGTACGTGAGGTGTGTGTGTGTGTGTGTGTGTGTGTGTGTGTCTACTGCTGAAGACTGTGGCCGAAAGCTATATGCGAGTGTCTCAACAGTGCCTTTCTGCTGCAACTTGATGTGTCTTCTTTATGGTATGTAGTGACCAGTCTTTTCCTACATTGTTGAGAAATGCAGATGTACACATGAGGAATAAAGCTGTAGAAACTTAACAACTTTTGTTTTATATAAAAATCTTCAAGAGTTTTTGCATATAAAGTTCTGAGGTATTACTTTTGAACATGCTCTCATGTATCGCTGAATAAATAGTGGTTGATAATGTGTGTCCCTGGCAATAAGGTGTACGTGAATTTCATTTGCCAAGTGAAATTTATAATCTCTCAAAAGACTAATTGGAGTCAATATTGAATAGGAAGATAAAGCAATGCATAGGTCAGCAAGGCCAGTTAAAGCTGTTACAAAAAGTCTGACCACGAAGTTTTCTTACAACAATATTGGTCAAAGATTCAAAAAGGGATATAAAATCAGCACCGTATGTGAAGCAACTAAATACTGAAGGATTCCTTCTAAATTATTATTATTATTATTATTATTATTATTATTATTATTATTATTATTATTATTAATAATAATAATAATTATTATTATTATTATTTCTTTACTTTCTCAGACGTTAAGTCTGGTTAAAAATGGAAAGTGACGCGGACCTTGATCAAGCGTCACTTCCTTTTAACTGTATGGTATGTGTTATATTGCATTTAGGAACTGAACATGTATCAATAATTACAGATTTCTGTAGTTGTATATATAAGTTTGGATGTAGCTGTATTGCATTGATGTACTGGTGGATATTGTGTGGTATGACTCCTGTAGTTGATAGTATAATTGGTATAATGTCAACTTTATCCTGATGCCACATGTCCTTGACTTCCTCAGCCAGTTGGATGTATTTTTCAATTTTTTCTCCTGTTTTCTTTTGTATATTTGTTGTATTGGGTATGGATATTTCGATTACTTGTGTTAATTTCTTCTTGGTGAGTATGATCTCAGGTTTGTTATGTGGTGTTGTTTTATCTGTTATAATGGTTCTGTTCCAGTATAATTTGAATTCATCATTCTCCAGTACACTTTGTGGTGCATACTTGTTTGTGGAAACGTGTTGTTTTATAAGTTTATGTTGTAAGGCAAGCTGTTGGTGTATTATATTTGCTACATTGTCACGTCTTCTGGGGTATTCTGTATTTGCTAGTATTGTACATCCGCTTGATGTGATCTACTGTTTCTATTTGTTGTTTGCAAAGTCTGCATTTATCTGTTGTGGTATTGGGATCTTTAATACTATGCTTGCTGTAATATCTGGTGTTTATTGTTTGATCCTGTATTGCAATCATGAATCCTTCCGTCTCACTGTATATATTGCCTTTTCTTAGCCATGTGTTGGATGCATCTTGATCGATGTGTGTCTGTGTTAGATGATACGGGTGCTTGCCATGTAGTGTTTTCTTTTTCCAATTTACTTTCTTTGTATCTGTTGATGTTATGTGATCTAAAGGGTTGTAGAAGTGGTTATGCAATTGCAGTGGTGTAGCCGATGTATTTATATGAGTGATTGCTTTGTGTATTTTGCTAGTTTCTGCTCGTTCTAGAAAGAATTTTCTTAAATTGTCTACCTGTCCATAATGTAGGTTTTTTATATCAATAAATCCCCTTCCTCCTTCCTTTCTGCTTAATGTGACTCTTTCTGTTGCTGAATGTATGTGATGTATTCTATATTTGTGGCATTTTGATCGTGTAAGTGTATTGAGTGCTTCTAGGTCTGTGTTACTCCATTTCACTACTCCAAATGAGTAGGTCAATATTGGTATAGCATAAGTATTTATAGCTTTTGTCTTGTTTCTTGCTGTCAATTCTGTTTTCAGTATTCTTGTTAGTCTTTGTCTATATTTTTCTTTTAATTCTTCTTTAATATTTGTATTATCTATTCCTATTTTTTGTCTGTATCCTAGATATTTATAGACATCTGTTTTTTCCATCGCTTCTATGCAGTTGCTGTGGTTATCCAATATGTAATAATCTTGTTTAGTGTCTTTTCCCTTGACAATGCTATTTTACTTACATTTGTCTGTTCCAAAAGCCATATTTATATCATTGCTGAATATTTCTGTTATCTTTAGTAATTGGTTGAGTTGTTGATTTGTTGCTGCCAGTAGTTTTAGATCATCCATGTATAGCAAATGTGTGATTTTGTGTGGGTATGTTCCAGTAATATTGTATCCATAATTTGTATTATTTAGCATGTTGGATAGTGGGTTCAGAGCAAGGCAGAACCAGAAAGGACTTAAATGAGTCTCCTTGGTATATTCCACGCTTAATCTGTATTGGCTGTGATGTGATATTATTTGGATTTGTTTGGATATAAGTGTGGTTTTCCAATTTTTCATTACTATGTTTAGGAACTGTATCAATTTAGGATCTACTTTGTATATTTCCAATATTTGTAGTAACCATGAGTGGGGTACACTATCAAAAGCTTTTTGGTAATCAATGTATGTGTAGTGTAGTGACCTTTGTTTGGTTTTAGCTTGATATGTCACCTCTGCATCTATTATCAGTTGCTCTTTACATCCTCGTGCTCCTTTGCAACAGCCTTTTTGTTCTTCATTTATAGTTTTGTTCTCTTTTGTATGTGTCATTAATTTCTGTGTAATGACTGAAGTTAATATTTTGTATATTGTTGGTAGGCATGTTATGGGGCGATATTTAGCTGGGTTTGCTGTGTCTGCTTGATCTTTAGGTTTCAGATAAGTTATTCCATGTGTAGGTGTATCAGGGAATGTGTATGGGTCTGCAATGTAACTGTTAAATAATTTATATGGTTATAATAGAGGGAAACATTCCACATAGGAAAAATATATCTAAAAACAAAGATGATGTGACTTACCAAATGAAAGTGCTGGCAGGTCGACAGACACACAAACAAACACTAACATACACACAAAATTCAAGCTTTCGCAACAAACTGTTGCCTCATCAGGAAAGAGGGAAGGAGAGGGAAAAGACGAAAGGATGTGGGTTTTAAGGGAGAGCGTAAGGAGTCATTCCAATCCCGGGAGCGGAAAGACTTACCTTAGGGGGAAAAAAGGGACGGGTATACACTCGCGCGCACACACACACACACACACACACACACACACACACACACACACACACACACACACACACACATATATATATCCATCCACACATATACAGACACAAGCAGACATATATCCCTGCTTGTGTCTGTATATGTGTGGATGGATATGTGTGTGTGTGTGTGTGTGTGCGCGCGAGAGTGTATACCCGTCCCTTTTTTCCCCCCTAAGGTAAGTCTTCCCGCTCCCGGGACTGGAATGACTCCTTACCCTCTCCCTTAAAACCCACATCCTTTCGTCTTTTCCCTCTCCTTCCCTCTTTCCTGATGAGGCAACAGTTTGTTGCGAAAGCTTGAATTTTGTCTGTATGTTTGTGTTTGTTTGTGTGTCTGTCGACCTGCCAGCACTTTCATTTGGTAAGTCACATAATCTTTGTTTTTAGATATGTTAAATAATTTAGTTAGATGTGAATGTGTTGAGGTGAACTACTTTAGCCAGAAATTTGCTATTTTATCTTTTCCAGGGGCTTTCCAATTGTGAGTAGAATTAATTGCTTGGGTGACTTCATGTTGCAAAATTATCACTTCAAGCATTTGTGGTATCACCTTGTATGTGTCTGTTTCTGCTTGTATCCACCGTGCATGCCTGTTATGTTGTACCGGGTTTGACCATATGTTGCTCCAGAAGTGTTCCATGTCTGTTATGTTTGGTGGATTGTCTATTTTAATGTGTGTGTTATCTATTGTCTGGTAAAATTTCTTTTGGTTTGTGTTGAATGTTTGGTTTTGTTTCCTCCTATTTTCACTTTTTTTGTATCTTCTAAGTCGTTTGGCCAACGCTTGTAATTTCTGCTTCTTTTCATCTAATTGCTCTATTGCTTCTTGTTGTGAGATTTTACCTAACCTTTTTTTTTTTTTTTTCTGACATTTCATTTCTTATAAATTGTGTTAGCTGTCCGATGTCTTTTCTCAGTTTTTCTATTCTGATCTGTAGCCTGTGTTGCCATGCTGGTTTTGTGGGTTTCTTCTGTGTGTTGGTTGGTTCTGATCTCTGCCTAGTGTGTATTATTATTATTATTATTATTATTATTATTATTATTGATACTGATGCAATAAATACTTTGTCTCAAACTAATATGTCAGGATACATTAGAAGAGTTTCAAAGCGTATAGTACCTCCTAAGATGTGATACAGGTTCTCATGATATAAAAGAGTTAATGGGCATAAAAAGTAAGAACTTTCTTCACCATTATCTGCCTGCAGGAAATTCTGCACATCTTCGCTGTGTTTCTGAAGGCCATTAAGTTGGGAAAATATTTGGAATGTACCATGTCAAAAGCATCACCACTGAAAGTCGAGATTGCACCTTATTGTATCTCATGAGTTGTGTGTGCCAAGCAACTATTAACATTTCACAGGATAGCAATTAGGAAAATTTTGAAACGTGTGCAATAAAAAGGAAAACTGTTCAAACTGGATCCATCAGCAGAAAAGAAAGCAGTAAATTCAGTACTTTACGAAAGCATAAGCACATTTTGTTGTACAGAGGACCTGTGAAAGGATGCGAGCATGCTGTCTGAGATGAGGACAATGATCATAATGATAATGCATTGCAGCCCCACGAATCCCACTAAAATAATTGGATGTGCCGTCTGATTCTGAGCATTTTAATTTCTTTCTTCATTTTTGCATGTACGTAATCAACAACCGTTCCCAGCACCATCAGTGCATCTTCCATTTCACTAATGCCAACTATGGTCAGCAGGTGAAACACTGATAACGATCCAATGAGACTCTCATTGCCATACTGCAGCCTGCCAACATGAACCAGGTTGCAACAACCACTCTAATGGCTTAATGATCTGACAAGAGTTTACCTCACTCAGGCACTATGCTACTGTGTCTGGGCTTTACCTCACTCAGCTGCTATGCTAATGTCTCTGAACAGTTATCCTGTCGAAGGAAGGACAGGTGTTTTATTTGGTGTATGGCAACATGGACAAACAACCACCTTAGTGATGAACAGTTTCACTCAGGAAATCATTTGGAACACCACCATCTTCCCACCCACCATCCTGTCCCAACTCCTACATAAAAATTTTAATACAGAATTCATTTGGTATCAATGAATGCTTGAGTTTTTTTTCCTGAATGAAGTTCAGCAGCCCAGAAAATATCATTATTGATGCATCACATTGAGGTGAAATGTGATGGTTAACTGATCAACTTATTCCTGGGCAATGGTTACAGCAAAATCTAGCGAGTTGGATGTTATAGCAAATCATTGAGAATTTCCCCAAGGAACAATCCGCTCAAAGCTTTAAGAGTGAAAAAGAGAGATCAACAGCATAGAAGGATAAGTTGAGTACCAAGAGGCTTTCAGGAGATTAACCCTTGGGTCATGTGTCATTAGAGCCACAAAGCACATGATGTGCAATAAAATTCTCACTGAGAGGCAGAGACGTGTGTGATAAGGGTGGGATTCTCATTCACTTGACTGTCACTAGGCGAACGTAAAGATAACATACTGCCACCTTATTCAGAAAATATGCATTAACAGCAAGTTAATTTCTAAGTTTGTATTGAATTTTAACATTGGAGGTTTAGATGACTGGCTGTTGACTGAGAATTGTCTAAAATTCTAGACAGAAGCAGTTCAGTATTGTCAAATAGTTTCAGCCAGTTTTTATGGGGCTGTGATCTCCTTCAGTTGTCCTTTCTGGTTTTGTATTTAGCATATTTGTAGTCCAGGATACAATTGCTGATTTTTCATATTTACCTGCAACGTCTATATTGAAGAGATCTTTGTATTTCTATTACAACTTCCGGTTTAACTTGTAAAGGACTCAGTTTGAAAACTTATTTCCCAAACATTCTTTCCTTCAATTCTGACTGCATGTTCTCAGGATTTTTTTCATAGGGTAGTGATGATTAACACATCATTCCTGTTTCATGTGCAACTTTACAATAGTTACTGTACTCTTGCAATTTACGATGCTGCACTCGTACTACAAAATATCTGACAGAGTTGGACAATTGTGAATGAGCCATATAACAAATAAAAATCAGCCTTGTTGTATTCTAGTAACACTAAAGTACTGAAGTAATATATAAATGCTTCTCAAGCCATTTATCTCCTTCATGCTGTTCCTCACATAAGTTATTTTCTTCTTCACGTTCATATTTAATCAATTAAATGTCCATGTTCACTGAGTATCTGCAAGACACGAGAAATGTGCCATTTCTAAGCTATTTTACTGACAAGGATTCCTAAAACACTCTGCCAAGCTTTCCAGATACAAAAAGGTAAGACCTTTCTTAAGGCTCCATGTATTTGTTTCAATATCGGGAAAAGAATCTGTGATAATGTATATGGTCTGTTGCAGTTCATAGATTTGTTAAATGTACCAATTTTGGAGGACTATCCTCAGAAGATCTTACAGTAGATGGGTTTTACGATTTCCTAACGGTACACTATCCCATTACGCAGTTATATGCTGACTCACATAAAGCTTCACATGCCCCACCATTCCTAATACAGTTTACATCCCCTGAGGTCACTCACTAATGGCTATTTTAGTAACAAGCACCAACCACTGCTTACCTTTCAGGATTACTTATCACAAGTTGCACGTGAACTGCTGTTTTATCATCAATATTACTGTTATATAAGGTACCGATTTTGTTGTGCACCTGCCATGCCTGCTTCAGCCTTCCAATGGCTGGGACTCAAGCTTTACTATGCTCCAGGCCTCTGACTCAACATAAAAATTTATGAAAACACCAGAATAAAGATGACTGCCTGCAGCTAAGCACAGCTTGGGACCCAGCCATCAGAAGGTTGAAGTGGGCACAGAGGGTGTGCAACGAAAACATTACCTTATATGGTGCTGGTGCGAACATAATTGATATCAAGGAAGGCAGTGTGGTTATATGAGGACAATAGCAGCAACATAAAGACAGTCATCATCTGATAATGGCCAAGGAGTACTCAGCTGAAGGCTCATGGATAAAAATCACTGGATGCAGATGGAAGCTCTTCTTAATATTACTATTGGTAAAAAATTAAAAATAACTTGCATGCAGAAATATGGAGAGAAAATGAGACTGGCACAGAATTAAAAACTTACTAAATAAGCTGAAATACAAAGATATTCTCTACAGGTCTCTGCAACTTGTGCTGGCAAAAGTGTATTTACATCAGCATATGAATATAGTTTTACTGTTTCTGAAGCATTGTATTCACGAACGAGCGAATCTATTGTATCACCAGGTATCTGAAAAAAGGAAATATACATGTGAATTACCCACTGTGTTTAATATTTCACAAATACTTTCATTTATTCACAGAAAATTTCAAAAATACCTTATTCAGAGCTTTACGGGCTATTTCAAGTTTGCCTGATGCTATGAATTGCCGTATTATTGCATTTGCTTGCCAGAGCAACTCAAATCGTTGTTCTGGGTACACCACAAGCCAATTTAGAGCATTCACCTTTTCTGTATCTTGCGACGTTTCTTCATGTTGCAGTCCAAATTCTAATTCTGAGTCTGCTCTCCTCCTGTAAGAGTTCATTTATTTACTGCAAGGAGGAAAGTCTATGTATGTATGGCTAAATATGAGATGTCTGCCTTCCTGTCGAAGACATGGCTGCTGCCTGAATCATGAGCACACAGAACCACAATATTTTTAGTGGATCTATGTGGTGGTGTCAACATCTAAAAAGTAATTTCATACACGTCTCCTTTTTTCTGGAAGTAAGTAGGAAAATGTTAGTCATCTCTTTGAGGATGGTAGTATTCTACATTCAGATTGTAAAATCAATAGATACTTCATTACTCCCTCTTCAGTTGTACCTGCGCATTTACTTCAATGGCAAACAGACACAAAATTTATTAAATTTGAGTTCAATAAATGAAATCATCAAGCAGAAAAACAATTAGTTAAAACAGTTCGTTTTTACATTCTTTCAGTACCTATTTATTGTTTATACACCTTGTAAGCAGTGTTAACCAGTCAAGTCCAGCTGAGGTTCTGTAATAGGAAACACCCTTATTTTACATTAAAAATTAAAGCCAACTCGTGACTATTTCATTACGTAAAATTATTTTCTCCACAAAATCCACACCCTCCTGCACCAAAGTCCACTAGTAATCACAACAGTGAATATTTCAATCATGGCCAACTTCATTCAATGCATGCAGAAGTCTTCAGATTTACACTGCAAATTCTGTAGTTTAAGGAATATGATGCAGACTGGTTCTGTGATCCTACAGCATGTACTTTGTTTCATAGACTTAAGTTAGATGACTGCAAACTGCCTCAACATTTATAGCTGTGAAAATAGGACTTGCTACTTTGCTAGATCTTCTCTTGTGCATATCACACATGTAACACTTGTCCCAAACTTAAGGCAAATGCAATCTCAACGTCACTCATATTTTCTACATCATCTGCAGCAGATGCACTGCTTTTTGAGTATTATAAGTCTTTTTATTAAATGACTATTGAAGCAGATGTGCAGCAGAAAATCAGCTCAGAAGAGGTAGGAAAATATTTTTGTGATAACTGTTTTATTGTGAATGACAAAAGAAAGGTCTGGATGAAATTCAGCCACTGAAGAGTAATTGAATTCGGTAACTTTAAATTCAGGAGGCATTGCACTCAAACTTCTTAGGAGTATGGGCAAACACTCACTTAAGATGGGAAAGCCATATAGAAACACTAAACAGAAAACTATGTTGTTACATGTTAAGAATACTTAAGAAGTAGAACTACAATACAGAAACATTTACATGCTTATCTTTCAGTCGTACATAATTTAAAGAAGACTGAGGACTGTTCTGGTGTAACATAATCTCTAAATTTCAGATGAGATCTGTAAGAATTATAGAAGCATCTACCGAATGGAATTGTGTACGGAAATTTTTAAAGAACTTAAAATGATGAATTTGTCTGTCATTTACAAATGCAAAGGCTTCCTTAAGTCTCATGAGGAGCAGTATTAAACAGTAATTTTCATTAGTAAGAAACAAGAAACTAAGATGATTTTGATAGGGAAATGTGACAGAGTAGCTCTATATCAAAAAAGTGTGCTGTATCAAACAAAACTTTCAATTGAAGCTTTGCCTTGAAGACTTACATATTTCAGGACCACACATGTTCAAAAAAGGAACTAAAATATGATGGAGGTCAACAGCTTCTGCAGCACTGACAAATTTAAGAAGCATAATCGGGAATTAAATGTAATTAATCTTTTAAATTAACCCTTGAGCAGGTGCACCTATGTATGAAGTGCACCAATCACAAATAACAATGTCTTGTACCGTTCCACCATTGCTTTACAACTGCGAGCAGGTACTTATTCCTTCGTTACTGCTTTAGCTAACACAATGCTAAGTTGTACTGCCATACATCGATGTTTGCAGCAGTAGTATAAAATGAGAAACAAGGTAGGTAAGAAAAAAATTTACAATTCGTGCAAGAAAGGACCCAGATTCTAAGCTGGTGGCATAATCTCACAATGAGGCAGCTTTCAACAATATAATCAGCAATAAAATATGTGGTTGGCTGGGATCTGATGCAACATGTGCTGATGTGCTCTTATTAATGATTCAAGTGGGTTATTACTGTGGGGTAATACTTGTACACAACAACAGAGTGATGTAACGAAAGTTTTTTTATTATTGTTTAATTTGTAGTGTGATTTAGCACAGTTAATGAAAGTTTATTTTATCTTTACTTAATGAAATTATGATTAAACTGTGATTTTGCTCATACATGTTTATCACGGCAACATAAAGAAAGCTATTCTTTAAATCTATATAAAGTATGCTGCGCACCCACTCATATCATAAAATATACCGCATCCCCTCGAAGGTTAATTTCCAAATGACATGGGGTGTAACGGTTTCAGTGGCAGTCCACTGTGACAAGTGACAATGACAGTGACATATAATTATATTCTGGGTGATATGTATGTGGGTGGGTGCTAAATAAATATGATACAGTTATCAAGAAACAGTTTACAGCATCTACAACAGAAAACTATCATTATCGGCACTGGTTTGCTATAGATTCTGATGGTAACAGCCCTATCATGTAATTGTTGGCAGTACCTCACTCTCTGCACTACCCTCCTATTAGTTATAAATACTAATTCCATTGTATCATTTTCTGCTGGTGTTGATATTAGCCTAAACTATCTTACCAGAAATCCTTGTCTTCTTTCCATTTTACCTCACTGATGCCCACTATAGTACCTAGACTGAGCCTGAACATTTCTCTTTTCAGATTTTCCAGCTTTCCTACCACATTCAAACTTCTAACATTACATGCCCTGACTATCAGAATGTTACCCTTTCATTGGTTATTCAATCTTTTTCTCACAGCTACCTTCCCCTTGGCAATTTCCTCCACAGATCTGAAAGGGGGATTAGTCTGGAATCTCTTGCAAATGGAGAGACCATCATGACACTTCTCAATTACATGCCCCACATCCCATGTGCCCTTAATGCTGTGGTTTTCACTGCTTCTGCATTTATCACTGCTAGTTCTTCCACCTTCAGAAGCATTTTCCCATCCCAAGGGCAAGAGAGTGCCCTGAACCTCTGTCTGCTCCTCCGCCCTCTTTGACAAGGCCATTGGCAAAATGACGGCAACTTCTTATGCTGGATGCCTTGGCCGTTGTTGTTGTTGTTGTTGTTGTCTTCAGTCCTGAGACTGGTTTGATGCAGCTCTCCACGCTACTCTATCCTGTGCAAGCTGCTTCATCTCCCAGTACCTACTGCAACCTACATCCTTCTGAATCTGCTTAGTGTATTCATCTCTTGGTCTCCCTCTACGATTTTTACCCTCCACACTGCCCTCCAATACTAAATTGGTGATCCCTTGATGTCTCAGAACATGTCCTACCAACCGATCTCTTCTTCTAGTCAAGTTGTGCCACAAGCTCCTCCTCTCCCCAATTCTATTCAATATCTCCTCATTAGTTATGTGATCAACCCATCTAATCTTCAGCATTCTTCTGTAGCACCACATTTCAAAAGCTTCTATTCTCTTCTTATCTAAGCTATTTATCGTCCACGTTTCACTTCCATACATGGCTACACTCCATACAAATACTTTCAGAAACGACTTCCTGACGCTTAAAACTATACTCTATGTTAACAAATTTTTCTTCTTAAGAAACGCTTTCCGTGCCATTGCCAGTCTACATTTTATATCTCCTCTACTTCGACCATCATCAGTTATTTTGCTCCCCAAATAGCAAAACTCCTTTACTACTTTAAGTGTCTCATTTCCTAATCTAATTCCCTCAGCATCACCTGACTTAATTCGACTACATTCCATTATCCTCGTTTTGCTTTTGTTGATGTTCATCTTACATCCTCCTTTCAAGACACTATCCATTCCTTTCAACTGCACTTCCAAGTCCTTTGCTGTCTCTGACAGAATTACGTCATCGGCGAACCCCAAAGTTTTTATTTCTTCTCCATGGATTTTAATACCTAGTCCAAATTTTTCTTTTGTTTCCTTTACTGCTTGCTCAATATACAGATTGAATAACATCGGGGACAGGCTACAACCCTGTCTCACTCCCTTCCCAACCACTGCTTCCCTTTTATGTCCCTCGACTCTTATAACTGCCATCTGGTTTCTGTGCAAATTGTAAATAGCCTTTCGATCTCTGTATTTTACCCCTGCCACCTTCAGAATTTGAAAGAGAGTATTCCAGTCAACATTGTCAAAAGCTTTCTCTAAGTCTACAAATGCTAGAAACGTAGGTTTGCCTTTCCTTAATCTTTCTTCTATGATAAGTCGTAGGGTCAGTATTGCCTCACGTGTTCCAACATTTCTACGGAATCCAAACTGATCTTCCCCCAGGTCGGCTTCTACCAGTTTTTCCATTCGTCTGTAAAGAATTCGCATTAGTATCTTGGAGCTGTGACTTATTAAACTGATAGTTCGGTAATTTTCACATCTGTCAACACCTGCTTTCTTTGGGATTGGGATTATTATATTCTTCTTGAAGTCTGCGGGTATTTCGCCTGTCTCATACATCTTGCTCACCAGATGGTAGAGTTTTGTCAGGACTGGCTCTCCCAAGGTTGTCAGTAGTTCTAATGGAATGTTGTCTACTCCGGGAGCCTTGTTTCGACTCAGGTCTTTCAGTGCTCTGTCAAACTCTTCACGCAATATCATATCTCCCATTACATCTACATCCTCTTCCATTTCCATAATATTGTCCTCAAGTACATCGCCCTTGTATAGGCCCTCTATATACTCCTTCCACCTTTCTGCTTTCCCTTCTTTGCTTAGAACTGGGTTTCCATCTGAGCTCTTGATATTCATGCAAGTGGTTCTCCTTTCTCCAAAGGTCTCTTTAATTTTCCTGTAGGCAGTATCAATCTTACCCCTAGTGAGATAAGCCTCTACATCCTTACGTTTGTCCTCTAGCCATCCCTGCTTAGCCATTTTGCGCTTCCTGTCGATATCATTTTTGAGACGTTTGTATTCCTATTTGCCTGCTTCATTTACTGCGTTTTTATATTTTCTCCTTTCATCAATTAAATTCAATATTTCTTCTGTTACCCAAGGGTTTCTACTAGCCCTCGTCTTTTTACCTATTTGATCCTCTGCTGCCTTCACTATTTCATCCTTCAGAGCTACCCATTCTTCTTCTACTGTATTTCTTTCCCCCATTCCTGTCAATTGTTCCCTTATGCTCTCCCTGAAACTGTGTACAATCTCTTGTTCTTGCAGTTTATCCAGGTCCCATCTCCTTAAATTCCCACCTTTTTGCAGTTTCTTCAGTTTTAATCTACAGTTCATAACTAATAGATTGTGGTCAGAGTCCACATCTGCCCCTGGAAATGTCTTACAATTTAAAACCTGGTTCCTAAATCTCTGTCTTACCATTATATAATCTATTTGATACCTTTTAGTATCTCTAGGGTTCTTCCATGTATAAAACCTTCTTTCATGATTCTTAAACCAAGTATTAGCTATGATTAAGTTATGCTCTGCGCAAAATTCTATCAGGCAGCTTCCTCTTTCATTTCTTAGCCCCAATCCATATTCACCTACTATGTTTCCTTCTCTTCCTTCAGGAGGCATTGCACTCAAACTTCTTAGGAGTATGGGCAGACACTCACTTAAGATGGGAAAGCCATCCTGTTCCTACTGACGAATTCCAGTCACCCATGACTATTAAATTTTCATCTCCCTTCTCTACCTGAATAATTTCTTTTATCTCATCATACATTTCATCAATTTCTTCGTCATCTGCAGAGCTAGTTGGCATATAAACTTTTACTACTGTAGTAGGCGTGGGCTTCGTGTCTATCTTGGCCACAATAATGCGTTCACTATGCTGTTTGTAGTAGCTTACCCGTACACCTACTTTTTTTATTCATTATTAAACCTACTCCTGCATTACCCCTATTTGATTTTGTATTTATAACCCTGTATTCACCTGACCAGAAGTCTTGTTCGTCCTGCCACCAAACTTCACTAATTCCCACTATATCTAACTTTAACCTCTCCATTCCCCTTTTTAAATTTTCTAACGTACCTGCCCGATTAAGGGATCTGACATTCCACACTCCGATCCGTAGAACGCCAGTTTTCTTTCTCCTGATAACGACGTCCTCCTGAGTAGTCCCCACCCGGAGATCCGAATGGGGGACTATTTTACCTCCGGAATATTTTACCCAAGAGGATGCCATCATTATTTAATCATACAGTAAAGCTGCATGCCCTCGGGAAAAATTACGGCTGTAGTTTCCCTTTGCTTTCAGCCGTTCGCAGTACCAGAACAGCAAGGCCATTTTGGTTAGTGTTACAAGGCCAGCTCAGTCAATCATCCAGACTGTTGCCCCTGCGACTACTGAAAAGGCTGCTGCCCCTCTTCAGGAACCACACGTTTGTCTGGCCTCTCAACAGATACCCCTCCGTTGTGGTTGCACCTACGGTACGGCTATCTGTATCGTTAAGGCACGCAAGCCTCCCCACCAACGGCAAGGTCCATGGTTCATGGGGGCCTTGGCCAACATTACTAATTATTTTTATTCCAAAATTAACCAGTGCCGAGGTCATGTTTTTGATTACCAGACATAGATGCTACCCCTAGACCACAAATAAATACCTCGGGAGTACAATTACTGAAGTTGGGAGGCAGCTTGCATCTATTCTGCAGAACAGCACAGTACAGCTCAACGAAAGATCTACACCTAAAAGCTGGAACGTTGCACTGGTCACACTCATACTCAAGAAAGGAAATAATAAGCCTGTGAATTAAAGATCCATATCACTGGCATCGATTTGTGGTAGAATTCTGGAAAACATACTGTGTTCAAACACTATAATTACCTTGAAGAATACAGTCTATTGACGTACAGCCAATGAACATTCAGAGATCATTATTTTTGCCAAACACAACTAGCTCTTTACTAACACGAAGTGTTGTGTGCTGTCAACAGGGGATATCGAATTGATTTCATATTTCTATATTTCCAGAGAGACGTCTAATCAACCTTCACATGCCTACAGACTGTCGTCTCAGCTGTATGACTGGATTTGTGATTTCCTGCCAGAAAGGTCACAGTTCTTACAAATCAATGAAAGTAACTGAGTAAAACAGAAGTGATATCTGACATTCCCCAAGCAAGTAAGTATTATAACCCCTCTGCTGTTCCTAATATAGGTCAATGATTTATTGGACAATCTGTGTAGCCCTCTTAGATTGTTTGCAGATGATGCTGTCATTTACTGTGTCATAATAACTTATCAGACCAAATGCAACTGCAAAATGACTTATACATGATATCTGTATGGTTCCAAAAGTGGCAATTGACTGTAAATAAGGGAAAGTATGTGGTCATACTCATGAGTACTAAAAGGAATCTGTTAAATTTCAGTTGCATAATAAATCAAACAAATCTAAATGCTGTCAATTCAAATGAATACCCTGAGATTACAATTATGAATAACTTAACTGGGGAGCAAAATAACTGATGTTGGTCGAAGTAGAGAGGATATAAAATGTAGACTGGCAATGGCAAGGAAAGAGTTTCTGAAGAAGAGAAATTTGTTAACATCGAGTATAAATTTAAGTGTCAGGAAGTCATTTCTGAAAGTATTTGTATGAAGTGTAGCCATGTATGGAAGTGAAACATGGACGATAAATAGTTTGGACAAGAAGAGAATAGAAGCTTTCGAAATGTGGTGCTACAGAAGAATGCTGAAGATTAGATGGGTAGATCACGTAACTAATGAGGAAGTATTGAATAGGATTGGGGAGAAGGGAAGTTTGTGGCACAACTTTACCAGAAGAAGGGATCGGTTGGTAGGACATGTTCTGAGGCATCAAGGGATCACCAATTTAGTATTGGAGGGCAGCGTGAAGGGTAAAAATCATAGAGGGAGACCAAGAGATGAATACACTAAGCAGATTCAGAAGGATGTAGGTTGCAGTAGGTACTGGGAGATGAAGAAGCTTGCACAGGATAGAGTAGCATGGAGAGCTGCATCAAACCAGTCTCAGGACTGAAGACCACAACAACAACAACAACAACAAGTACACTGAAACGGATCACTATGGATTAATGCGTTTAAACACACTTCATCAAACCCTACAGGTCTTCCAGAATGTGGAGAGTCACTAACGTCAAAACGATCCTCCTTAAAATGAGAACACCATTTTCTTGCTGTGCTCTGTCCACTGGCTTTATCTCCATCCACAGCACAAATTTTTATGGCTGCATCTGCTGCTGTCAACCCTTTACTGAACTCTTAACAGAAGATATGTCAGAAGTGGTCTGATTACTCCATTTTTCTGCATCCACAGTCCACTTGCTGTTTCCAAATGACGATTAATAAATAAACCCATAGCAACCATCATACCAACATGCAGAACAAAAATGCTGTGAACTTATGCACCACCCTATTATAAAACCATTATTCAGCCTTTTACATCACGTGGTTTACAGTGCAGGATGATTATGGGGAAAGAGCTGAAAGAAAGGAAAAGCTGTAGGAATAGAATTAAAAGACGCTCAACAAATATCTCCCTTTTGGAACAGATAAAATGTATGGGAAATAATATACAAGGAAGATACCATACTATATTAAATAGAATACAGACAATTTTTTCGGTTTGTACACTTAATGAGAATTGGTCACAAAAGAATACTCAAAAATGTATTTAAATACAGACCAAAAAACAGAAGCCACAAAAGAAGAGTGCAACTTAAATTGAGTCAAGGGATAGAAGACAGTGAGACCAATAGAAATTCGGCTATTGAAGACACACAAAATGGGTATTATGGAGTCTGAAATGCAGGATGCACCAGGAGCTGAAGGACTGTGGGATGCTGTTCTCTTGGACAGGTGGGGAACCAAGTGATGCATCATTTCTACTCCCAAAACCATCACCACCACCACCACCACCACCACCACCACCCTATCATCCTTTCAAATACTTTACACAGCATGCTAGCAAGGTCAATTGTTTAATAACTGTCAATGGATTTTGAGTTTTTCCTAGCTTAAGAATGGAGACAATGTTATTATCTCCCCACTGCGAAGGGAGAACATCTTGTGGTCACATACAGTTGAAGATCCCGAGTACATGGAACTTTTGAGTGACATTCAGATGGTGGATCTTCTGATTATGAACTGAATCAGGATCTGGAGCCATATCACGTGACGAGTCAAGAGCCTGAAGCAGTTTTGAGTCAGTGAAAGGTTCATTATATAATTCAGTTGTGACGGGGGGCAAAGGATAGGGGGTGCCATCAGCTTTCTTTAAGGCATTCAAAATGTAGCTGGGTAAGAAGAGGATGCCAATGCAGTAACAAAGATGGTCACAAAGTGATCAGCAACAACTGACACACTGGTAGATATACCGCCATGCAGGAGGAGACCCGGGACAGTTTTTGATCTTTGGTGGCACAGAAGACTGAGATAGACACATAAGTTCCCAAGGAGGAGATGTATCACTCACTGGATTTAATTATGAAGCGAGCCTTAGCACAGAGCCACTTAGAAGTGTAATGGCAGTCTGTGAAGGATGTCATTTGAGATGGTGTAGGGCTGTCTGATTATCCTGAAGAGCTTTTTCCAAATCTATGGTCCACCATGCTGCTAGCTGGCAATGGAGGTGACCTGTAGGAAGGGGAATAGCAGCTCCAGTGCTGTGGGTAATCCAAATGGAGATGTTCCTCACAATTTTGTCAAGGCAGTGTGACAGAGGGGGCATATGGTACACAGTGATATAGACTTGCACACACCAGTTGGCTCTTTGAAGAGCCCAAAGTGATAAGTCGTACATCATGTAATGACAAGAAAGTGACTGGATCATCGGAAAATGTCACAGTCACAAAGACTGTCACTGATATAAGCAGGTGGGAGTACAGCACGAGAAGTGATACCCGAAGGCTGTGCTGATGTCATCATGAGGGAAAGGCCATATTGCCCCCATGATTAAGTTTGTTTATGCAACTGCCAGAGGTCGATGTCAAGGGTTGCTTTGTTTGAAAGAGTGGGAGGGGGGGACGACCGAACTGCAGGGGCATCGGTCCCTTGTTCCCGGTAAAATAATTACACAAGGGAAAGAAGAAAAGAAAGGAGATGTACAGCACAATAGCAGAAGAAAGGAAGAATCAGAAGAATGTTAGAAGGACAACTAACCCTACTATGAGCAAAACAGGAAGAGAAAACCACAGAGAGAAGCAAGAAACAGGTAGACAGGGTACAAACAAGAGAGGAGATGACCGTGGCTGGCCGACCACAAGAATAAAAAGGAAGAGCCAGCCACTCTGCGACACATTAAAACATACACCCTAAAAGAATTAGAGTGCGGAACACAAAGGGACGAAGGACATGCGCTAAAACTTATACAGAATGATAAAATCCACCGTCACATGTAAAACGTAAAACTAAATTAGCGGATGAGGCATTGTCAGCTAAAATTAATGTTAATGAGTTCAGCAACTGAAGAGTCCATTGCAGGGCAGCCAAAAGAGGACAGCTCACCAAGACGTGGGCACTGTAAGCTGGGCGCCACACTAACGCTGAGGTGGGTGATGTCGAGGGAGTAAATAAGCTATGTACTGCTGACGACCTGGCTACAGAAGCGCACAAGTAAGTATGAGGTGTTTCTCAATAAGGGTAACAAACTTTAGAGATTGGTGAATGTGGTCATTCTCAAAACTGACAGATAGTGGTAGTACACAGGGCAAATTACTATGAAGTGGCTGGCCACAGTTTCCAAAAATCGTGTGTACACTAGGAATACATATGCACAAAGCACTGGCATTTAAAGCACCACATCTGGGGGTGAGAAATGATTTTGACCTCCACAAAATCAAGGATGACTTCACCGATGTCAACTTTCCTGTCCCAGTGGCCTTTGTACAGTATGCACAAAGTGAATCCCTTGCTTCTGAATGTGTTCATGTAGTTCTTTACCCATCCGCAGTGTTAGGTTTCAGTGAGACGTTAAACCCTGTATAGTGTTTAGGTTCTTATGGGGTCTTATGATAACAGATACATCAGCAAGTTGCTTAAAAGAGAGTAACGCCTGGGACTGGATAGGATTAGCCATCTTAATTATGGCAGAACACTTTGTAATTTGGGAAGAAAGTTTGTAAAGCATTCAAATATTTTAAATATTCTCCACAAAGATCATTGGGTTACTAGAGACAAAGGATCCTCCATCTGTTCAGGTACAAAGCAGGGACTGATGTGAGTAAATATCAGATAGTTGCTTGGTTTTGTTTTCCTTTCATGCACAGGCACCTACTGTTTGGCATACGTGGGGAGGTGATAGCTTGGGCATCAACAGTGGGATACAGGCATGGTCGGAGAGCTGCCATCATATGGTTACTTCATGCCCCCCCTCCCACCCCTACCCATGTATTCTGTGAAAGAATTTTATGGAAGAGGAGGAAGGCAGCCCCAGATGTGTCAATCAAACATAAGTTAACTGAAATATGTAGTGTAAAACAAAGGGAATGAAGCGAGAAAAAGTCATAACTGACATCCTATGAGCAAGTAAGCTGACGCAAGTATTGGCCAGCCCCTCTCTCTCTTTGTTAGTATTTGTTTCACATCTTTATATGAGATTTTCCATTAATCATCCCATGAGCAAGCTATGTTCTAATCAAGGAATCAGTGCTAGAGAAAAGTCTGAGGGAAGGTACAATCAGATAGCAAAACTGCATCAAAGGAAGAATGGAAGGAAATAAGATTAGGGTTTAATGTCACTTTGACATTGTCATCATTAGAGGCAGAGCACGAGCTACAAATGTGTCAAGGATGGGGAAGGGAATTGGCTGTGTTGTTTTGAAAGGGACCATTCCAGCATTTGCCTTGAGCGATTTAGATAAATCACAGAAAACCTAAATCTGGATGGCCAGACAAGGACTTCATCTGCCATCCTCACAAATTCGAGTCCAGTGTGCTAACCACTGTGCTGTCTCACTTGGTGCAGCAGAATAAAAGAAGTAGTCATGCGATGGCTTGGGGGTCCATGCACATCACGCACATACTCAAAAATGAATTGTGAGACCCCTGGGGGATGTGTCCTGGGGGAAGGTATTAGTGGGGATGGTGGCCAAAAGGCCATTCATTTGGGTGAATAGCTGGTTGGTGGTCTTGCCCATATAAATTTCTGAGCAGACGTTATAGCAGGACTGGTAAATAATATGACTGCTTTCATAGGTGGCCCTGCCTCTGATGTGATAGGATATACCTGTGATGAGACTGAAGTAGGTTTCGCTTTGTAGGAGCGTCAGACTCGTCTTGTACCTGGGTCTTCTACCCAAGTGGCAAGGGCCTGGAGGTAAATGTGCCACATGGATAGGCCAGCAAATTTCGTACACAGAGCAGGCCTGTTGCCACATATGGCCAGATCTATAACCCCGACAACTGTCACTTGTGCTGGCCATTCTGAGCAACACCTTGTGGACCAACTGAAAGTTTCAATGTGTGTCTAGTTTTCCATCTACTTTTCAATTTGTTGGGGACAGTTATAAAAGGCAAAGCTTCCATGACAGGTTGGCTTTAACATCACGCAACATTGCTTGGCATGGTCCTACTGACTGTGGTACGAAAGAGAGGTCAGCATCTTCTGGCTGCACTCCTAAATGGTAGCACGATGTTCACCACATTACTATTAAAAGGCAACTCAAGGACAGTTTCACAGTTATTGATAATGTGAAAAGATTACGTTAAAAAGAATGTGTCACAACAAAAGTACAAGTATCATACACTGCAATGCACAAATTACTTATTATGAAATCTTTCAGCTACAATGAAGATTAATTAACAGAATAAAGGCACTCATATCAAAGAAACTGAACTTTAATTGCTGTGCACTTCAAACAAAAAATGTTATTTACATTTTTTAGACTAGATATACTCGATTACCTTATATTCTCTACAGTTGTCTTTGTGACTGCACATATGTCTAGGCCTGCATCTTCACCATCTGCCAAACACTGTAGTTGTAACTCTGGGTCCACAATTTTTTGCAAGAACTCAGAATATAATGTTATCTGGTCATCTTGGGGAAGGAGAGATGCATAATAGGCTACAAGACAAGGCTGCTGCCATCCTATCAGCACCTAGATAAAGATATAACAGTTCAGGGAAACTGGATTCTTTCACACTGCTAGATGTAACATAAATCTTTGTATAATAAACTAGGTCCAATGATAGCTCTGAGGTTGGGGAGATGAGTATTTGCATATGAACTAGCATTACAGAAACAATAAGAGGTTTAAAATTTCCTTCCATCTGCAGCTCCTGTTCTGGTTATTCGACTTCTAAAGCGAACAGATGCAATCTTTTTCATTAATGGAAAATCTCATTTTAAGATGTGGAACAAATTTTAACAAAGAGATAGAGGGGCTGGCCAGTACTTACCTCAGCTCAGTTCAGCCGATAGATTCACAATACAGAACAGAAAATTTACATTCCTAGCTTTCGGAACTTTGTTCCTTCATCAGGGAGGAGAGAGAGAGAGGAAAAAGGGAAAGTGGATTCAGTTACTCACAACCCAGGTTATGAAGCAACAGGAAAAGGTAAACAGGGAGGGTAGCAAGGATGGAGGCATGGTTGTCAGAGGGAAGCCAAAGATATTCTACTGTTAAGTACTGTGCCAGCTTCAAACCAAAGAGGATGCGTACAGAAGTAAAGAGGTATATAGTTTAAAGATAATCACAACTATGTAGGATGAAAAGATGCGTGAATGGCTAAAGAGGAGAGGGGAAAAAGGAGAAGACTTAAGAGTAAATGGGAGTGAGGTTGGTTAACGTAGGTTCAGTCCACGGGGATGGCGGGGTGAAAGGATGTGTTGGAGTGCAAGTTCCCATCTCCGCAGTTCCGAGGGACTGGTGTTGGTGGGAGAAGCCAAATGGTACGTACGTTGTAGCAGGTTCCTAGGTCTCTAGAATTATGCTGGATGGCATGCTCTGCTACTGGGTATTGGACATCTCCTAGGCGGACAGTTCGTCTGTGCCCGTTCATGCACTCAGCCAGTTTAGTTGTCGTCATACCGATATAAAAGGCTGTGCAGTGCAGGCATGTCAGCTGATAAATGACATGTGTTGTTTCACATGTGGCCCCGCCTTGAATTGTGTATGTTTTACCAGTAGCGGGACTGGAGTAGGTGGTTGTGGGGGGATGCATGGGGTAGGTTTTGCAGCGGGGTCGGTTACAGGGGTAGGAACCACTGGGTCGAGGTGGTGGTCTGGGAATATTGTAGGGTTTGACAAGGATGTTACGGTGGGGGGGGGGGGGGGGGGGGGGGGGGGGGGGTGACGAAAGGCAACTCTGGATGGTGTGGGGAGAATATTGTCAAGGGATGATCTCATTTCAGGGCTTGACTTGAGAAAGTCATATCCCTGGCGGAGTAATTTGTTGATGTATTTGAGGCCAGAATAATATTGGGTGACAAGGGGGATGCTTCTGTGTGGTCTGGGGGTAGGAACAGTGTTGTTGGACAGGGAGGAATGTATTGCTTGGGAGATCTGTTTGTGGACAAGGTCTGCAGGATAATTGTGGGAGAGGAAAGCACTGGTCAGGTTATTGATTTAATTGTTGAGGGATTTGTCACTGGAGCAGATACGTTTGCCACGAATACCTAGGCTGTAGGGAAGGGAGCGCTTGATGTGGAATGGATGGCAGCTATCAAAGTGAAGGTACTGTTGTCTGTTTGTGGGTTCGATGTGGACAGAGGTGTGGATGTGAGCTTCAAAAAGATGAAGGTCAACATCCAGGAAGGTGGCTTGGGTTTTAGAGAAGGACCAGGTGAAATTCAGATTCGAAAAGGAGCTGAGGTTGCTTCATAACCGGGGTTGTGAGTAACTGAATCCACTTTCCCTTTTTCCCTTCTTTCCCCCTCTCTCCTCGCTGATGAAGGAACAAAGTTCCGAAAGCTAGGAATGTAAAGTTTTTGTTCTGTATTGTGAATCTATCGGCTGTACTGAGCTGAGGTAAGTACTGGCCAGCCCCTCTATCTCTTCACAACAAAGCCCCACCACTGTACTTTTCAAAACAATTTCTACTGGGTACCATACTCCCGCTTGCCTCTAACTGTCCAACTGAATTCTTTGAGTTCAGTTACATTTATTATTAATACATCTGACTTGTTATAATTATTAGTTTATATGTACAGCACATTGGTGATATCAGAGTTATACAATGCTATAGATACGAACAGATGTACAAAGGAGATATTCATCCATTTCATTGCATGAATGCACATAGCAACAACACATAAAAATGAATGTATTCAAAACCTTAAACTATTATTAATTATATCACAACAGAAACAATGGAAAATCCAGGATGGAATTTAACAACATTATGAGAAAGATAGTCGCTGTTCACCATTTAGCGGAGATGCTGAGCTGAAGATAGGCACAGCAAAAAGACTGTCACACATTAAGCTTTCAGCCAATAAGGCCTTCATCTCACACACACACACACACACACACACACACACACACACACACAGAGAGAGAGAGAGAGAGAGAGAGAGAGAGAGACAGAGAGAGAGAGAGATGTCTATGGTTCCAACACCTGTGTGTGTATTTTTACAATGGCCTTGTTGGCTGAAAACTCACTTTCCGACAGTCTTTTTGTGGTGCCTATCTGTGATTCACCATCTTCATTATATGCCAAGCAGCAACTATCCTTTTCATAATAGTGTTACATTCCATCTTAGGAATACTTATTTAAGATTTTTTTTTTCAGTCGCACATTATACTTATGATATTTTTTTTATTTCAGTCAAGCAACTTACCTTTATATATTCCACAAGAACTAAGTCTCCAATATCATCACGTTTGGACACACCAGCCATCCTAAAGAAAAGTACAAGATGGGCAAGAAAGCGCAGAAACTGTGGGTCACAACTGGAAATCCAGCAACTTATTTTTTCCATCAGAAGTGCTATTTCATCCATTATAAGCATCTGTTGAACCACACACATAGGTTCATTTGCTGTCAGTTTAATACTTGGGTCTTCACTTGATGCCAACTCTGAAAAAATTTCTTTCACAGACTTCCTGGGGGGAAAAAAAGGTTATTAAAGTCTTTTATATCTGCCAGACCAAGGCACAACACCCATAATCAGTCACATCTGAGACTGAGAATAAACGAACAAATGTATGTATATCGGTGTAGTACCACAGAATATTTTGTCTACACTGAAGTTAAAACTCACATATTGTGCACATCTTTATCAATCAATGTTTATCAAATATAAAATATTTATGCTGGTTGAAAATAATGTTGATATAAAAATTATAAAACACAATGAGGATTTAAAATCTAATTATATCCTGTAAAAAGTCATGCCTATACAGCCATAATAAGGCGTATTATTTATCTTATCTCCACAGTATACAGATCATCCTTTATAGATGTTATTACTGTTAAACACTAAACAGCCACATTTACTGGTTGTAACGGACACTACTGTTACATTAAGAAAACACTGAACTGGTCATCAGGGCAAAGAATCTCTCTGTACAGGTCTCTCGTTATGTCAAGAGACAACACCTAGATACATCTGCAGCATAAACACCCTATATACACACATCAAAAAAGTTTTGCCTAACCCCGGCTCTCAGAACTCCTAAAGATAGATGTTGAATGTGGATATTTTATCACAGACACGTCCCTTTGACTGTTCAGAGATGTCACTAAACCCACCCAAAGATGTAAACAACCAGCATGAGCAGCACCTATTACACGGAGGAGGTCCGACAGCCGATCAGTTCCAGTAATTCCACCAGAAAGGAGGTACATGGCTCGTGTTCTCTGTAGTTCAACCGTGCCTAGATGGTCAGTACCACGGTTCGATCGTGTCCGCATTGTTACTTTGAGCCAGGAAGGGCTCTCAACAACGGAAGTGTCCAGACACCTCGAAGTGAACCAAAGCGATGTTATTCGGACATGGAGGAGATACAGAGACAGGATCTGTCAATGACATGCCTCGCTCAAGCCATCGAGGGGCTACTACTGCAGTGGATGACCACTACCTACGGATTATGACAGGCAGGAACCCTGACAGCAATGCCACCATGTTGCATAATGCTTTTCGTGCAGCCACAGGACATCGTGTTATGACTCAAATTGTGCCCAATAGGCTGCATGATGAGCAACTGCATTCCGGACATCCATCTTTGCAACCTTGACACCACGCAGTGCGGTACAGATGGGCCCAACAACAATACACCGAATGGACATCATGTTCTCTCCACTGATGAGTGTTACATATGCCTGCAACTACACAATCATCGGAGACATGTTTGGAAGCAACCCAGTCAGGCTGAACGCCTTAGACACACTGTCCAGCGAGTGCTGCAGGGTGGGGAGGTTCCCTGCTGTTTTGGGGTGCCATTATGAGGGGTTGACATATTCTGCTGGTGGTCATGGAAGGCAGCGAAATGGCTGTACGATACATGAATGCCATCCTCCGACCGCAACTGCAACCATATCAGCAGCATATTGGCGAGGCATTCGTCTTCATGGGTGACGATTCGCACCACTCTCATGCACATCTTGTGAATGACTTCCTTGAGGATAACAACATTGCTCAACTAGGGTGGAAAGCATGTTCTCCAGACATGAACCCTATCGAACATGCCTGGGACAGATTAAAAAGGGCTGTTTATGGACGATGTGACCCACCAACCACACTGAGGGATCTACGTCGAATTGCTGTTGAGGAGTGGGACAATCTGGACCAATAATGTATTGATGAACTTGTGGATAGCATGCCACGACAAAAACAGGCATAAGTCAACACAAGAGAACGTGCTACTGGGTATCGGATGTCATCAGCAAACAAAAGTATGTTCAGGTATCTCTCATTCGTTATCTTTAATTCCTTTGTTTACTTTATGTTTCCATTTGCAATTAGTGAAGTCAATGTAGATATAAAAAACCAGTAGGCAATAGCCCACATCCTTGTCCGACACCTTGGTTCGTAATTAGTTCTTCTAATCGATTCCTATCTGCGTTAATTACAATGCATGTAGTTTTATAAAGAATTCTCACTACCTCTGTTGCATGACAGGGATATCCAAGTTCAGAGATAATCTTCCATAGGCTTTCACGGCTCACACAGTCAAAGGCCTTCTCAAGATTGATAAAGTTCATTTGGGTTTCTATATTAAATTCTCTGTGTTGCTTCTATGATGATTTTAATTTGAAACATACAGTCTGTGCATGAATGACCTGATCTAAATATATTTTGTTCTTCAGAAATAATAGCTTCTGTAATATTCTTCATGCGGTTATTGATCATCTTTGAGTATGGTTTGTAGCCAGTGTTAAGAAGACTTATGCCACAATAGATTTTAGTCATTATGTTTCCCTTTTTTTAAAAATAGATTACTTCTGCTATAAACCAAGGGTCTGAGATCTTTCAGTTCAAAGAACACTCATTTATTAACTGTAAAAAGTCTTATCTAGTGGTAACCCTCTGCATTTATTCCATCTAATCT